>NC_079148.1:6130740-6430740 GCF_945859685.1 Eupeodes corollae | reverse complement strand
TTCGTAATTCCTTTAAGAGACAATGGCAACGTTATAGACTTCCTTCATATCGCATTCAAGTTAAACTTTACAATAAAAAGATAACTGAGGAAATACAAAAGTTTCGCAATAAGAAGTGGAATGAAAATCTTAGCAAACTAGATACAAATGCGAAGCCATTTTGGAATATTGCCAAAATAATTAAAAACAAAAACAGACATATTCCAAATCTAGAAAATGGCGATGATTTAGCTTACGAAGACACAAAAAAGGCTAATGTCCTCGGAACAACTTTTTTGAATAACCATTTAGTGTCCCAACATCTCAGTGATGATGAAACCAAAAACCTTGTAAGCCAATCAATAAGTGCTATAAACACACAAATTGTTGATACACCTGATGACCAACTGATCACCATAGAAGATGTTAAACATATTGTTTCCAATCTTAAATCGAAGAAGTCTGTTGGACTAGACAAAATCAAAAACGAATATATTAAAATGCTTCCCAAGGCTGGGCTTGTATTTTTAGTCTTTTTGGTCAATGCATGTTTAAAAACACAATATTTTCCCAAGCTTTGGAAAACGGCTAAGGTTATACCTATTTCAAAGCCTGGGAAAAACTTAAAGCTTCCACAAAGCTATCGACCAATAAGTTTGTTGAGTAGTCTTAGCAAAATTTTGGAAAAGATTTTAAAAGAAAAAATATTACAAATTTCTGATCAATTGAACATTATTCCTAATGAACAATTTGGGTTTAGAAAATTTCACAGTACTACTCACCAAGTATTGCGAGTATGCCAGTATGTGAAAAAGAATCGTTTGCTTGGCAAATCAACTGGTCTCATTTTACTAGACATAGAAAAAGCTTTTGATACTGTGTGGCACGATGGAATGGTCCATAAACTAGTTTGCTTAGGCTTTCCAACTTATCTAATAAAAATTATTCAAAGTTTCCTGTCTGATAGGTGTTTTAGTGTTTATGTTAATAACTGTTCGTCAAATTGTTACCATGTTGAACATGGTGTTCCACAAGGATCTGTATTAGGGCCATTCCTTTACAATATCTATACGTCCGATATTCCCAAGCTTCCTGAATGTCAATTAGCTATTTTTGCTGATGATACTGGTATTTTTTCATCGCATGAATTTGGTCTCAATATAGAGACAAATTTAAACCATGCAATTGATCTTATAACTCAGTATTATTCTAAATGGAAAATAAAACTAAATGCTGATAAGGTACAAGCTATCTTTTTTAGTAGAAAAAGAAAGTCTTGTTTTCTTCCAAGCAACCAGATAAATGTTAACGGTGTCAACATAAACTGGGAAACGAGCGTAAGGTATCTAGGGGTTTGCTTAGACCAAAAACTCACTTACAGAGAACATATCGAAAAAACATTAAAGAAAGTTGGTATTGCGATAAAACTTCTATATCCCTTTATCAATAGAAAGTCAGGTCTTAGTAACGACAATAAAATTATAATTTATAAAGTCGTTTTTCAGGCAATTCTTTTGTATGGTTGCCAGATATGGGGGAAGTGTGCAAAGTGTCATATACAAAAACTGCAGATATCTCAAAATAAATTGCTTAAAATGATGCTAAATCTTCCTTGTTATTATTCTACAGCCGACTTGCATGCAAGAGCAAATGTTGAAAAAATTTGTGATAGAATTGAAAAGCTGAATAATTCATTTGTATTAAAATGTGATTTTTCGGATAATCCATTGATCAACCAACTTATATCCTAACCACTTTTCTGCCAACTAATATAATTTTCTGTTAAAACTTGTTATTTTACTTATTGTTATGTTTCGATTCTTCTAGATATTTAAATTATGTTATTTATGTATTTACTTAAACACATTGTGATATTAAATTATGCTTTATAATTTACTTAATTGATTTAATGTTTATTTATTATATATTTACCTCTATGTGAGTTACACAATTATTTGTCTACTTGTTTTTAATGTATTACAATCAATTAATTAACTTATTATGTATATTTATTTATTTATAAGTTTTTTTATTTATTCATCAATTTCTTTGTGTAGTAATAGTTAAATAACTATTAGTTTGATTGTTTGTTTTGTATTTACTAAATTATTTATTAAATAACTAATTTATTTATTATTATATTTATTTATTTAATTTTTTTATTATTATTTATTTATTTATTTATTTATTTATTTATTTATTTATTTATTTATTTATTTTATTTATTTATTTAATTTATTGCTTAATAATCAAATTGTTTATTTATTTATTAATACATTTACAGTTATAAAGTCACTAACTCATACTAAAATATAAACATAAGTATATTTATATATTATTTATGAATTTTGATACTAACCCAAAATACTAACCCATTTAAATATGTATAATTTAAAAAACTATGTTAAGACACACTGTACCTGAACACTTTTTTTTTCATATTGAAGGTTTTTTTTGTACTTTCCTTCAAATATTTATATCATCATACAATTCTTAATTTTAATAATTTAAATACTGATTCAGTAGAAAGATGTAATGTATCTATCTTATATCAAATCTCTGTATATGTAAACTGTGCGATAGCCTATCAAATGTAATTCAAATACGAAAATAAAAAATCTATCTATCTATTTTAATGTAAGAAAGTGCGAATTTTATCGCAAACATTATCAAAACGATGTTATATTTGGCAGCTTACTTACAGTATTTTGAAGTACAGAACTTTGAAAACAGAATACTTTTTTAATGAATGCATCATAATGATTGTTCATTAGTATTACCTTCTTATAAGCTTTCCTCGAACAATAACTTATGTACATGGGATATTTCATAAGACTTTGTATTAATTAAAATACGTTAATATAAGATGGAAGAAAATTAAAATAAATTTTTTTTTTCTCAAGATAAAAAAAACTAATTTTTGCTAAATTTATGTAAATTTTTTGTAGTTTATTTTTTTGTTTTTTAAACTATCGTTTTTATTTTTTATTTTTTAAAATTCAAATTATTTTTGATGTCGAAGCCCTTATATCTGCTCTTAAACCCTAGAGAAATTGGAGAAACAATTTAATTTTCTTTCAAAGAAATTTGAAAATCTGATCCCAACAACGGAAATATTGAAAATAAAATTAATAAAGACAAAACTCCTGATTTAGGAAGCAAAACAATAACCTTAACCCAACGAAAAACTGTGATATTGACAACAAAAATTCTAATAAATGCCATTTATAAAAGAAAGCTGCAACTTCCGTATTTAAAGACTTTGCAATATACCGGCCAGTTGCCAATTTTAACTCTAACAACAATGTACCTGCTTCATTATCTATTTCGTCTTTATCATTACCACTGATATCAGTACCTAATGCTGTTAATCTCTCACCATCTCCTTCAACGATTCAACTAAATATTGATGGAAACATGGCTTAACAGCTCCATCACGGACTTGGAGCTTTTTGGCTCTTCTTATCAAATCTGTAGACGTGATCGTAATAACTCAGATGATTCAAACGCTGTTGGTGGCGGAATTCTTGTCACTATCACCAATACGACGACTTTCGATCAACAGTCATCGAAATACTATGCCTGAAAATTAAAATGGCAACAGGACATTTATTTATTGTATCAGCATAAATACCTCCAAGCTCCAAGAACGAGGTTTATGAAAAACTTAACAACAGTATTGAAAGTATTTATATCCTTTTGGAGCCTGAAGACGAATTACTGGTTGTTGATGATTTTATTAAACCCAATCTCAATTGGATTCAAATTGACGACCATAACGTCTACGTTCCAATGAACTCGTCATCTTCAAATGAGCTTTTATTAACAGATAGTATGTCATCATGTGGCTTAAGTCAACTCAACGGTGTGAACAACCGTTTTGAAAAACACTCGATCTGAAATTTTTCTCAGAAACCATATGCTCTGAAGCAGCTATAATTTCTTCTTCTATCAAAAACTAATGAGTTAAACCTTATAAATAATCCTGTCAATTTTTGGAAATTCGTTAATCGTAAGAAGAAAGTTTATGGGTCCCCGTACTTAATGATTGATTCGACATTAAATAGTAATTAGCTGAGAATAATTGTGAACATGTTTGCAAACTACTTTAAAGATGCTTTTGTAGATCATAATACTATTGGTTTTCCTAACACATCTACCACTGCTTCAAATTCCCCCCACTTAATTTCTATCATTTAATAGTAGCCCCGACGGTGTACCATCATCCATTTTTAAGAAATGTGCTGCGTATTTAGCACACCCGTTATGTGTTCTTTTTAACACGTCTTTAAGTAAATCGCTTTTCCCTTTTATCTGGAAGAATTCCTTCATAATACAAGTACAAAAAAACGGTCCTAAACACGAAATAACGAACTACCGACCTATTGCTAAACTATCTTTGATACCTAAACTGTTTGAGTCAATTGTACGTAGTGTCCTTTCTTTTCACTGTAGTTCAATTATCTGTAATAATCAGCTGTTACTAATCTGTTTCACTTTACGTCCTTTTGTTTAGATGTTTTTAAAAAACATGAACAAGTAGATTGCATCTTTACTGATTTCAGCAAGGCCTTTGACAAATTTTGTAATAGAACATTACTTTTAAAACTATCACAGCAAAACTTTAACGACTATTTCATAAACTGGATTTCTTCATATTTGCAAGATGGACGTTATAGTGTTAAATTTAGTAATGAGTGTTCAAGTTCATTTGTTGTGAATTCTGGTGTCCCCAGGGTAGTTACGTTAGTCCTACTCTATTTTTTATTTATAAATGACTTGGCTTCGATCATACAAAATTCGTCTGCCTAAAACATGCTGATGATATTAAAATTCTAAACCTGACTGTCTTCTCTTGTAAGAAGACTTATATGTAGGGAATGGTGCAAAAAAATCGTCTTGTTTTACATGATGACTAATGTTAAATCATGAGCCTTACAGGCAAAAAAGTTCCAATCGTTTTTAGTTCTATTTTTGATTCTTGTCCTTTTAGTAGAGTATATGTTTTTTTCTGACTTGGGTGTTGTCTTAGATCCTAAACTCTTAGGGAGGATCCCTCTGCTACCTCACAAAGCCGGGCGCAGTACATCGCTTATCACCAACAAAAACAATATTGGCGACAGAATAAAGCCCTGTCTGATTCCGCTACGGATTTCAAAATCATCTGACAACTTACCATCAGCTCGGAATCCTGCTTGTTCGGAATCGAGTGTGGCCTCAAGGTGTTCTCTGATGCGTTACAATATGACTTTTGCTACTATTTTGGCAACGGCAGGTAGAAAGCACTCTCCAGTTTTCGCACTTTGTCTTCTTCTTTTTGGGTGTTTGACGATAATTCAGTAGTCCAGGCTTCTTTTTTGAGCGCTACCGCTTTGTTGTTCTTAAGTGCTTAAATTGCGGCCACGACCTCATCTTTTCTGGAAGGTGCGGTGCGGATTCGGGAATTAGTTTTTTCAAGCACTTCAGAAGGCATCGGCTGCACGTTGTTTGCAAACACTCGTTTTAAAACCGAGGAAAAGTGTTCTTTCCACCTTCTGACCTGCTCATCCACCGAACTTATCACAATACCGTCTAAATCTTTCAATGGGTGTTGCTTAGCTGTGTGCACTGGTCAGCCCATTTGTTATTCTGTAAACGGTCCTGCTGTCGCACCTGTTTGCAGCATCTTCTGCTTCTTGCGCCAATTCGTTGATGTAGTTACGCTTGTCACTGGCGCACACTGCGGTAAACCTCTCTCTTTTTCATGTGGTACGAGGATTTCAGTTAATTTTGTTCTTCCTCTTGTGCAACAGTTACTTGAGCCCTTAACTGTTTTTGTTCGTTGATCCTTGCCTAAGATTCTTCTGAAAGCACCTAAAATGAAAACATTTTTCACAGCATTCCAATTATGTTCGATGTCGTCATGTACTGTGCTCCTGATTGTTCGCATTTCGTGAGACTGGTTGTCCCTTAATTTTTGACGGGTCGTGGGATCCTTTAATTTGGCGATGTTGAATTTGGGGGCTCGTGTTATTCCGTTGATTCTTGGAACTTTAGCTGTACACAATCTTAGGGTAGCTATCATTAAGTGGTGGCCACGGACAAGTCCAATGTTGGCACCTCCTCTGTTTCGGGCATTCAAAAAACTGCTTCAAAAGCTTCGACTAATCGTGAAGTAGTCAAATTGGTAAGAAGACGCTTGCCTGTCCGTCGGATTAATTTGACCTTATTGCACCTTGTTTCACATTTGTACAGAAATGCAATGGTAAGATAGTTCGCAAAGCTTTGGGCTTATTTAAATTTTTTTTCGGACTTATGTCATACCTTTTTGGGAATTTATTTTATTTTAGAATTTGGGGATTGACTTCATATTTTCTGAGGTTTATTAATAGAGAGTTATTTGAACGATCCGACATTGCGGTTTTAGAAAAAAAAAAATGTTTTCCATTCAAATAAAGTAAAGCTGGTATAATGTTGGGACTTTGAATCTGTTGTCTCAGAAATCACAATGGCCAAATATTTTTATATTTCCCTGGGATGGAAGGATATGTTTCCGAAATGCTTTGCATTTGTTTAAAAATTATTAAAGAAATTTGTCTCTATTTCTGAAACGTTTTTTAAATGTTTATGAAATGTTTCTTTGGTGTTGACACACCTCACCATATAACATTAGAATAATAGTTAATTACAATTTTCTAATGGACCTAGATTTTAAAGCGGATTGGTTGACGGTTTTGGAATCAATCAAAGGTTGGTTTCAAAGACCTTCATCAAAATTATGGGCAAAATTGTTGCCACAAGCATTGTTTCTACTTAAAGGAGACGTTTTGAAAATGAATGATGTTTTGAGACTGAAATTGTGATATTGCAAACCAAATTAATATTTTTATCATGTAAATCTCACCATCTTGAGCTTGATTGTCTTCAACATAAATATATTTTTTCGAAAATTGAAGCACCTTTGGGAACGCTATTTCTTAAATACGTAATCAACGAACTTTTCCCTCAAAGGAAACTAAGATGTCAAAAGACTTAAAGCGCGGTCTGTTAGATTTACCACCTCTGGATTTGTTTTAACCAAACTTAATAAAATTCATATGAAATTTAGATATGAGATCAAAATTCTTGAAGTTTGACTAATAATAAACACAGATCAAATACCGACAGAAGGTATTTAGGTACACTTTCTCCTTCTTTTCCAAGACTAGATTCTCAATCTCAATAAGATCTTTGACTCCATATTGACATTTCCCTTATTCCATGAAATTATGACCATCATAGTACCCAACTACCATTTTTGGCCACCTTTCACTGTTTCCGATATGCGGATGCGGTTAATCCATCATTAACTCTTTTGAACAACCAACGTTAGAAGGTACCTTTCCATTGTTTCAAAAAATAAAAATAAAAGTCTAGCCTCTCGCAGAAAACATTAAAGCCTGCGGCAACTTTAACAGGAGTAAACGAAATCAAAAACAAAAGAAAAAAAAAAACAGAAATAAAACAATAAAGAAAGAGAAAGATACTGAAAAACCTTTTTCAAAACCTTGGTCCGTCCGTCCGGGCCGTGTGTCCAATGATTTGTGATCCCTTCGCTGAATTCTCATATATTATATTAATGTATATGTATCTTCTGTGTCGCCAATGTAAACCAAATGTCACTTATTCTCTCCATGTCCATTAAATACCTTTCAACAATTTTAAATTTACTGCCTTAGCGCGATGGCGATGACGATGAGAATGGCGAATAGCGGCAGCGGTAGGAAGGCGCGCGGTGGCAAGCGCAACGCGGTTGAAATGGGTGGCGGGTGCTATAATGCTGTTGCCGTGTTATCCAAAAGGATGAAGATGACCGCCCGAACCAAAAACCCAACAATGCTCGACAATCCAACGCTGCAACCGACCGACGACTACGGAAGACGGTCGACGGGACGACAGCCTCAAAACGTTGCCAGTAAAAATTATTAAAAGATATCGTTTTCTTGGTCGGTTTGTCGCACTTAAAACAAGGCAGTCATACGAAGAAGGCTTATATAAGCGGTTGCTATAGCCCCGTCTCCGGTTGTCTGTTCTATATTCGCCCTAAAAGAATGATAAAGGATTCCCATAGGATTCCCCGTCTCTTGGAATTCCAGCAACCGCACTAGAATGGATTGTATGTTGGTATTTTGGTTCCATAAGCTTTACCTTTGCTATTTGATGGTGTGACCTCACAAGACCAAAGATTTGAAGGCTTCAACGAAATAATCGAAGGTTTTTTTAATTATATAATCCTACAAGTTTGGCATTCGGAAGCTTTAAGTAATCAATAAATGCTTATTCAGCAACTTGGAGGAAACCAGGGCATAGTGACTTAGAACTCCCAACAAATTCTGTGAGATTTCAGGCCGTGAAAACGGTAATAGCTCCCGAAAGCTCTTGATAACCACTGGAAGACTGCGATAACCCGCGTGAAACATTTGAATGTTCAGAGAAAACCAAAGAACAGGAGTGGAGTGGAGCCGAAACAATAAGTCAGTGAACGAGAGGTGAATCCCTAAACACAAATATGACTTTTTTCGACGAGGCCTATGAGCTTTAGTCCCACCGTCAATTCTTTAGTCAATCGTGAAACTTAATATCTACCGTAACTTAAAAACTACGAGTTCTTAATGAAGACCATTAAACTAAAACTTAATTTTTTCAGTAAGTACCCCAGAGTCTTGGAAGCGAAAAATAAGTCTTAGACAACAAAGCACATCACAGAGCTCAGACCTCTGGTATGAAAGTCCTATGCACTAACCATTACAGTTAAAACTTTGAACTTAAGGAGTCGCTAATACCAGAGCCTTTGTTAAACACCTTAAAGTCTTTTCTGAAAGTAGGAAGTGCCCCCACAGTTTCCCCAATGCTGGTCACACTTTATTTGAAGCTACTTCCATTAGAGTTGGTCTATACCACATGGGCAAGGCTTATATATGTTACCTACCTACCGACAGTTTGATCTCCCCCCCCCCCTTTACATTCAAGGTGGCTAAAGTCGACAATCGGACGGACAGCTTTAAGATATATGTTTAAGGCTGAAGTTTTGTCTCTTTGTTGGTGGAAATTTATGACCCTTCCAGGTTGTGCCAGTGTCCGACTATGAGGACGCTACTTTATGCTCTATTATGTTTCTTGTGTGTAGCTACGTTATGGTGAAGCGGTATATTAATACCATCATGGCCCAGGACATAGGTACACGAGTCTTTCTTTGATCCAGTTTCGGTTCGGCTACATCACCATCACCCAGCGAGTTTGAGTTTGAGTCTAAGTCCCCTTCATCGGATACGGATGAAAACATCACTGGGGTTGACTGTCTTGACACCACCCACCTTTGTCGGCCTGCATCCACGGGTCTAAGGATGAAGAGTTTGGTACTACTGATGGCATTGGCACCATCATCGTCAATTGTCCAGGCTTTGCTGTTTGCTCTGATGCGGATTTTCAGCTTCACCAAAATAAATATATGTATCTTCAGAGATGGACACAATATTATGGAAATTTTATTCAAGAGCTGCCGATCTGCCATTGAGTGACATCTCTGATTATTCATAACCAGGGATTATTTGTCAACGTCTTGACGACTGAGTTCTCTCTTGAGATGCCGGTCTTTGGCGGTGCGAAGATAGTGTACGGTTGTTGGATTGCTGTTGGAAGATATCTATCAATGAACTTGGTCATCGTTGTAACTACGACCGTCCGGTCCAGTCCGTCCGTACGAGTCCTATCACTTAATGATTCCTATCTTCTAGAATTTATTGTTTCTTCGATGCTTTGGCTTATTCTTTATTATGAACAGAGATGAATTTAGATGCTCTTGGCATCAATCAAGGCGAATGGTGGCGGCTAACGGCGGCTTCGTCATACCAAAGGAAGTTCTTTTTCGGTTCATTAACAACCTCCGCCGCAGCTGATGGTGAAGCTTTAAATAAGAGAAAGAAAAAAATCACTTTCAATTAACGTGGACACAAATTTATTTTTGTCTTGGATTTTTGATTCTTGATTTTGAGATGGTCTTGAGATAAGCTACCAAACTTCCTGTTCTGTTGGTTGTAAGAGGAGTGCGAGAAGTCCCTTCCCGATGGTCTTCTATTTGGATTTGAGGGTGAAAAATTACTATAATTTCAAAGTTTTTCTTCCCCAAAAAGTTTGTCCAATAGCAAAAGCAAACCCAGACTCACTTCCATAGCTTGAAACTTTTCTTAATTAATTAAGAAATGCAAATGCTCCTTGATTGACTGTAACTTTTTGTTTTCTTAGAAATGATTGTATAACGAAGAGACAGAGGAGAAGGACGAAGATTTTGATGTTGAAGAGGCTGATGTGTGAAATTTACTTCATGCGGTGATGGTTGAATTGAATTTTATGGTATAAAGGGGAAAAAATAGTTTCTTAATCAAAAGTTTAAGAAAAACATTGGAATTTTGGTCAGTGTGTTTTCTGGTGAATAGGAAACCAATGTATGATGGAGTATGGAGTTAGAATTCAATAAGTTGATAGAAAATATGAGGAAGGAGAAGGAAAGTTGGAACAAATGTATGTACCTAAGAACAAAATCCAAAAAGCAATAAACACATTTTTAAAATGTTTGAAGTTATAAGGATATTTTTTCTTCTTCTTTTCAAAAGCTTATTGTGAACAACACACCTTTTTGCTAGCCTAAGATATTCCTCAAATAATTATTCTTCTGCTTCCAAGATATGCTAGTCTCCTTAATTGTGTACTTTTGATTTAATGGGTCCATATAGGTAAACGGTGATTTTTTAAGAGCTTGAGAACTTTTAAAAAAAAAACGCATAAAATTTGCAAAATCTCATCGATTCTTTATTTGAAACGTTAGATTGGTCCATGCCATTTACTTTTTGAAGATAATTTCATTTAAATGTTGACCGCGGCTGCGTCTTAGGTGGTCCATTCGGAAAGTCCAATTTTGGGTAACTTTTTCGAGCATTTCGACCGGAATAGCCCGAATTTCTTCGGAAATGTTTTCTTCCAAAGCTGGAATAGTTGCTGGCTTATTTGTGCTTATTTGTGTAGACTTTAGACTTGACGTAGCCCCACAAAAAATAGTCTAAAGGCGTCAAATCGCATGATCTTGGTGGCCAACTTACCGGTCCATTCCTTGAGATGAATTGTTCTCCGAAGTTTTCCCTCAAAATGGCCATAGAATCGCGAGCTGTGTGGCATGTAGCGCCATCTTGTTGAAACCACATGTCAACCAAGTTCAGTTCTTCCATTTTTGGCAACAAAAAGTTTGTTAGCATTGAACGATAGCGATCGCCATTCACCGTAACGTTGCGTCCAACAGCATCTTTGAAAAAATACGGTCCAATGATTCCACCAGCGTACAAACCACACCAAACAGTGCATTTTTCGGTATGCATTTGCAGTTCTTAAACGGCTTCTAGTTGCTCTTTACTCCAAATGCGGCAATTTTGCTTATTTACGTAGCCATTCAACCAGAAATGAGCCTCATCGCTGAACAAAATTTGTCGGATAAAAAGCGGATTTTCTGCCAACTTTTCTAGGGCCCATTCACTGAAAATTCGACGTTGTGGCAGATCGTTCGGCTTCAGTTCTTGCACGAGCTGTATTTTATACGGTTTTACACCAAGATCTTTGCGTAAAATCTTCCATGTGGTCGAATAACACAAACCCAATTGCTGCGAACGGCGACGAATCGACATTTCACGGTCTTCAGCAACACTCTCAGAAACAGACGCAATATTCTCTTCTGTACGCACTGTACGCATTCGTGTGGTTGGTTTAATGTCCAATAAAGTAAACTGAGTGCGAAACTTGGTCACAATCGCATTAATTGTTTGCTCACTTGGTCGATTATGTAGACAATAAATCGGACGTAAAGCGCGAAACACATTTCGAACCAAACACTGATTTTTTTAATAAAATTCAATGATTTGCAAGCGTTGCTCGTTAGTAAGTCTATTCATGATGAAATGTCAAAGCATACTGAGCATCTTTCTCTTTGACACCATGTCTGAAATCCCGCGTGATCTGTCAAATACTAATGCATGAAAATCCTAACCTCAAAAAAATCACCCTAGTTGCCTTCTCTTTGCAATACTTTTACATTTTCAAAGTCAGGAGAGTGGTTGAAAGTAATGCATTGCGATGCCAGCGCTGTCTTCTGTAAGTCATTACTTTTTAAGTCCGATTTATGTCCTGACAGTCTATTTTTAATTTCAAGTAGGAAGTTATAGTAAATGGTCCGATTTGTCAAATTGAAAATTACTCCACGTTTCAAGATCCCTAGAGTCGAAATAAAAGATGTTTAGAAAGATGTCTGTGCGTGCGTGTGTACGTACGTTCGTACGGCAATACATCCGTACGTTTGCGACGTTTTTTTCGTCGTCCATAGCTTAAGAGATATCGATTTTAAATAAATTTTGTTACACAGATAATAAGGCAGAAAGATGCAGAAAGTGCTCTCAAGAAAATTGCGTGGGTGGTTTTTTTACCATAGCAGTTTGAAAAAAGGTAAACATTTTGGTTAACACTAAATATCTTACGAACCAAAAACGCTAAAGACTTGAATTAAATTGTATATAATATATTGTAACGTGATATCAAAGAAGTTTATTTTTGGGAAAAAATGTTTAACGGTTTTTTTTTATAAATCAAAAAAAGTGAACAAAAAATTTGTCATCTCCAAAATTTTACGACTAAAATATGATTTCATCTCCAAAACAGTTTTTTGCAACGAAGAATAATGTTTTTGGCATCTGATAAAATTTTGAGAAAAATCGAATTGACAGTTTTTTTATAAAAAATAAAAATCTAAAAAAATCACTCGATTGGTAAAAGTTGGTAAAAATTGAATATCGATTCAAATATCTTTTCAAAAACTAGAAATTTATTCTTCAATTTTATTTTATGTTACAAAAAATATTGTTTTCAACATTCTGAAAAATGTTGAGGAAAATCGAATTGAAAGTTTTTTTACAAAAAATAAAAACCTAATAAAAATTGAATAAAAGTTATTAAAAATTGATTTTCGACTCAAATATCTTTTCAAAACTTTGAGATATTGGCTTTAATTTACTTTAATCTTTCAAAAAATAATGTTGTCAATATTCAATAAAATTTTGAAGAAAATCTGATTGACAGTTTTTTACAAAAAATTAAAAACCGAAATAAAATTAACAAAAGTTTCATTTCACAGAAAATATTGTTTTCGATATTCAGTAATTTTTATATAAAAATCTCTCATAAAAAATTAAATCTACAAAAAATAGTACGGAAATTTGGTAAAAATTGATACAAGTACATATAGACAAACTTTTAAGCAGGACAAACTTACAGACAAGATGGGAAGTTATCAGTGTGGGTCGCAACCCAGACTCTTTTTTTTTTATAGTTACAAGTTGATGAGGAAGGTCAGTCTATAGTTGACAAAAAATAAATCTTACACAAAAAATTCTTAAAGTCAAAAAATGGGGATTGGCGCATTTCAGAATAAGGGGGTTTTAGTTGTCGTGGCTGAAGCACGGATCTTAAAATATCTTTTGCTTGGGCTCAGAAGTCATAGTGCAAAATTTCAATGTTGTAGCTCTAACGGTAGATTTAATGCCAAGTTTTAAACATTCTGCCACACCGTGCACCAGCTTTGTTAGTCAAACTTATATTTCCAACGCATTTGGTAAAGCTCCAGCACCAAGATGTTTAAACCATTCAAGTTTGATAACGTACAAATAAAAAAGTACAACTCTCAACCATTCCTGTGTGCGATTACTGTTGTCAGGAATGGAAGGGACCTACAAATTTAGGCCGAATCCGAACGGCTAATTTGAGAAAGCACTTTTTCATGACAAGAATTAGTCTTAAATGAATTGTTAATTCCTCGCAAGAGACAGTACCCCCGAAAATAATTTTTTTTTTTTAATTAAGGTGGCAGAGGCAGGGATTGCATGACAGTCCAACGCACTAACCATCATGCCACGGGTACTACCTGGTAAATAAAAGCTGGAGCTATTTTGGGCCAAGATAAAGCTAGATCATCATAGCTATTACTAGTTGCTAAAAAGCTGGACAGTTCCAGATCAAGCTTTGTTTTATGTGAAAACAAAAAAGATTAGCTTTCGCTTGTCTATTCACATGTTTCGTTACCAAAAATCAAAAGCAAGCGAATTTTAGAATTTTGTTAATAAAATTAAGATAAAAATCGTGTATCGATACAGAGCATTTTAATGACTTTCAATTAAGCTTCTGCCAGCTTATCTAGTTCCTAAAACGGGTAGCTAAAATAAAACGGTTGTGATAATTTTAAACTTTATCAATACTTTTTTTAAAAACCTTCGTTTTTAAGCGACTACTCCTAAAGTGTTTGTCAAAGAAATCCATATTGTTGGTTTTCTGGTCTAACTTAGCTTATATACCTGATAATGAAGTAACATGAAGATCTTCAGGTAATTGATATCAATTTTCTGCATACTCTATGAACTGATGAGTCTGGCGAATTGGCGTATACCCTTGTAAATTCTTCGGCTGCATTGCACGTTGCTTATTAATTAAGTCTGAAGACAAATTTTTTCAATAAAGACATTTAAGCAATATAAATACAATCAATAGTAATGGTTTTTCATACATCTCGGTTCCTAGCTAGCTGTCTTCAATTTCACACACCGAATTGGTTGAGGTCCTCTCTCATCTGCGTGCTTCGACTAAGTCACGGCCTTCTTTTACTGTACCATCTTTTGGGATTGGAATTCAAATACCTTATGGACAGATGCATTGATGCCCCTCATTCGACATGACCAGATATCTAAATCATTTGTATTCTATTGACTAGATCAGTCTCTTTGTGCACCTCGAAAAGTTCGATGTTGTATCTTCTCCCCAAATCTCCATTTATGCAGAAGGGGCCAAATATCACCTGAGGAATTTTTCTATCAAAGCATCTTGGGTAGTAAACATCTTGCCTTGAAAAGGTCTAAGCCTCAACGTTATAAATAAGAACCGGGATAGTGAGTGTCTTATAGATGGTAATTCCTTAGTCTAGGGAAGAAAGGATTTGCAAGAGTAATTCTCCGTTTGACTTTAGCGCTAGTCCATGTGATGTTTTGTAAAAATTATCTTCATTGAATGTCATTTCTTAATGACAGCACATACTTGGTCTTGCCCTCACTGACCACTAAACCAATTTTTTCCGCTTCTGCTGCAATGCTCAAACACCACCCCTGACATCACGATGTGATCGTCCAACTCTGCCAATATCATCGACGGCGTATCCGAGTAATTGAACGGGCATTTGATTATGTCTCTAGTCTTCAACATTGAATTTTGCACAGTTAATTCTCAAATGATCTTCAAGAAGTAGCATAACAAAAGTGAGTATACAACACGGAGTCACAATCGTTTTGCTGGCCCTAGTTTTACTTTAGATAATAACCACGATTATTAACTTAAAAGGACCAGATATTTGCCTAAAGCTTAGCTCGATAACAACTGCAGAATTGCAAGATACCCTCTTATTTACCAAGATTAGAAAATTCTTCAAATTTATCTCACAGAAAATTGCTGAAAAAATTTGGTAACATCTGCCGGGATATAAAAGTTTCTCGTATTTTAAAAATCAATACCTCTTCACACACTAAATGCAATTATCATTAAGAACTGAATTAAATTATCCTGCCAACAAAATAAAAAAACACTTAAACATCCATTAAATCAAGCCACAATTTTGCTTGTGTCTTTTAACACCCTTAAAACCGATCAATTCCTCCATAGAGTTAATTAAAACTACGAAATGTTGTATATCCTCTTTTCTCTCTTCACCATAAACAAAGAGTTGAATTTTCAATGAAACTTGGCCCATTCATGTTCGAGCACCATGTAATCACCTTTAGACATTTGACATCACCAAGCAAGGCAAAGAGGAGTAACCATCAACGCAGAGCAGAGCAGAACAGAACAGAGCAAAGCTTCTCCACCAAATCCCTTGTACCTTTGGCTGGATGAAATTTCTCTATTTACCTCTGAGCTCCTCTTTTATTTCCTCGGACCGATAAGTGCTACAAAAAGGAAACACAGCTAGATAGAGTTGAGATATAGGGTAAGGTAGGTCTATAGATCTACAGGAGGTAAGGTGTAGGTAACGTAATCCTGCACATATTCAGGCTTTATAGAAGTCCAAACCAAGTTGATACGCTACGCTGCGCTGACTGGGCTGACTGGCTGACTGGGTGCTGTTCCTACCGTTGCTGCTGCCCTTTTATAGACCTTATCCAGAATACAGAGCTGGTGACGGTGACTACTTAATGCATGTTTGAACAAAAGAATGAGAGCTCTTTTCGAGCCCTGATGGCAATAACAGCTAAAAGGACGACAACGACATGAATCGTAACTTGGGGTGTAGCTGGTCTGGTTTGGTCTGGTATATCTACAAAAATGAAGAGACAACCACATCCCACACTATTGTGGCATAGGGACCATCATCGAGGGAGGCAGGAGGTTGAGGATAAAGAAGGATTTTTTGGTGCCCCGAACAAATACAAAACAAGACAACGATATAACGATGAGCTCAACCATTAGAGCCGGCAATAACATCGACTATCATGGAGAAGGAGAAAATAAAGTGTTCGAACGACTTTTATGCAAACGAAGCACGATTTCTAAATGAACAGAGTGTCCACGGCAACAACGACGTCGACGTCGACTTCGAGTTGGATGACAACAGCGGCAACAACAACAACGATGACGCTAAGGCACAAGTTTGGCCATTCTTCTATATTGTCTGCTTTTAATACACAATTGAATCGTAACTCATTTGTTGAAGTGTGGCGGTGTTCCTGTTGCAGAATTCGAGGCAAACAAAACCAAAAAAACCTTTTGACTTCATTCAGATACCGTAAAGCTTTATATGGCTCTGATGGTAACACCGATGAGCGATATATATGAGCACTGGATGCGGAAAGAAATTTCGATGGCGTTGAAGTTTTAAGGAAAATATTTATTTATCAACTTTCGCACAAATTTTGCTGAGGGAAAAATATTTTTTTCAAAAAATATAAAGTTCAAAAATAGGATTTTGTACGAAACAAAAATTGGTATCAGTAGCACACAGCACTTAGGACCCTTTCAGACTATTTCAGTGAAAATCAAAACAGTTTGTCAAGTTCAACATGTACCTAAGAGAAAAAAAAATCCTTTTCACCAAATTTTGTCAAAGCGTGTGTTACTTAAGGTGACGCTACAACCCTGTGTGAACTAGAGCCTCGCCTAACAAACTTCTCTATCACCCTCGGTCCCTAGCTAGATGTCTTCAGTTATGCACTCAAAGTTTCGTAAGGTCACTTGTGGACGCTTCCTGATTAGTGTCCTTTTTCTACTGCTCTTTTCTGGGGACGTGAATTCGATGACTTTTCAGGTGGGTATTGATTCAAAAGCGCTCTACGTGACCCCAGCTATCTCACATGTTGGACCTTTAATTCTTATGGTAGTTTAAACGACGACGAATAATGACAGTATCACTATTTACCCTCATTTGAGATAGAGGTTTAATTTGTAGATGCCTTATCCGATGTACGTAAGCAGGAAGGTTGTAAGGGTCACTCCATATTAGACCTCTTGAGGCAAGGCGTATAAAGTTACGTTGAACTGATTCTTTCTAAATCTTGTGGATTCCTTCCAAAATTGGGAGCGAACCCAAGTGGTATATTGAGCGAATACAACATAAGGATCTTGAAATTCTTTAGACCAACGTTAAACAAAACCCTATCCTAGAGTTAGTTTCAATAACGATCGAATTAATATCCTTGTGAACTCGGATCAGAATCAAAAGACTTTCAAGATCTTGAGGGCTATATATAGAGTCATGTGATATTCTACTAGTTCTTTTTATAAAAAGTCATTTCCTGATATTTAATTGGGTTAAGGTTTGGCCCTTTCCTTTTGCTTGGAGTTGTAATTGATCGTTTTCAAGATTGAATGTTTCTGGAATATTTTCATATCATCGGCATAGATTAAAATGTTATTGTATCGTACACAAAGTGGTACATCATTGATATCTTAAATAAAAAGTAAGGGCCCTAAATGACTTCCCTGGGGAACTCCTCATTAGTTCCTCTAGAGAGGGCTTTGCTTTCAAAAGTTTTCTCAGCCTTAGTGGTGTTGATTTTTGTTTTCATAGTGCAACCCAGGAACAAAGACAAACTCCTTAACAACCTCTAAGCTACGTCGGTGGATAGTGACGTTTTTTTTTAAGCGCACACTCAAATGAATAATACTAGACGAGAGGGTTGAAAGTAAGTGTCGGTGCACATTGGTTTTGAATTCCTGAACATTGCAATGACTGGGAAAGACAGAGTGTGGTAAGGCATTTCAGATTCGCGTAGTACGGCTACAGAACGAATCTCTTTACTTGACAGCACGACCGAATTTGGGCTCGAGGCATATTGATGAGCATTCCTAGAAGCACGAGTATTACGGTTGAACTGTTTAAGGAGAGGAATTCAACTGGCTATTTCTCTAGAGCATAAACCATTAAAATAACGGGAAAAGAGGATGAGACAAGAAACATTTCGACGATGTACAAGCGCCGTTAATGATATTATGATGGTAATATTACCAATCTTAATCTAAATGCTTTACGTTCAATACTATCCAAGAGGCTTAAGTAAGTTACACGAGCACCAGATATGGGAGTTATACTCAAGCTTTGGACGTATATAAGTCTTGTATATAACAGCCAGATCAGAAAGGAAGAAAAACTTCTTGCATCGCCTTAGAAAACCCAAACATCTTCGCGTATATGATCGTTCCACAAAAGGTGGTTGGTGATACACATACCGAGAATATCGAGATGTTCAGTCTCCTCGATGCAAGGGCCATCTATGGATAGTGTCAAGGTGGGTATATCTCGCTTTAACGATAAAAGACAGCATTGCGTTTTCGAAGCATTAAATTCCACGCGGTTTTTCAATCCCCATTGAACAATGTGGTTAATGTCAGAATTTAATGCGCTTATCATATTTTGTCGTCGCAGTTTCACATCCGAAGAAGAGGTATGTAAATCTAAAAACGATTATGAAAAGCTAAGAGTACTATCGTCAGCGAAACAATGTATTGGATTAGAAGTTGCAGAGAGGAGATCGTTAATAAAGATGAGAAAGTGTTGGGGATAGAACAGAGCCCTGGGGCATGCCAGCATTTATTTTGTGGTTTTCAGACTTGAATCCATCCAATACTACTTGTATTGAACAATCCGAAAGGTAATTACTAATCCAATGAATCAGGGATTCATGAAAACCGAAAGCACGCATTTTCGATAAGAGAGCCTGATGCCAAACCCTATCAAATGCTTTTGAAATATCAAGTGCAATAATTTTATTTTCTCCAAAACGATGTAAAGATTTGTTCCACTGTTTGGTGAGATGAACTATGAGATCACCAGTGGACCTATTGCTACGAAAGCCGTATTGTCGACCTTAAGAAGCTTTCGATCTTCGAGTTATTTCTTGAGCTGATAATTAATCAGCGTTTCAATGACCTTGGAAAGAAGGCACGTAAGTGCACAATTGGTCGGTAATTAGTCTCCTTTTTGGGAATAGGCTGGACAAATACCGTTTTCTATCCGCTCGGAACGAGACCTGAGGAGTAGGACAGATGAAAAAGCTTACGCAGTGGTTTTGCCAGCGTTAAAGAACACCTCTTCAGAACAAAAACGGGGGTACCATCTGGACCAGCAGATTTATGTAAGTTAAGATCTTTTAGGACTCCCTCTCTACAGCACGAGAGCGAGAAAAGATTTGCCCCATAGAATCACTAACTTGCTCAAGTACAGGTTAAGTAACAACACTCAATGGCAGCGTTGAATTGGCGTCGAACTGCCAAACAATGAAATTAGATTTCTCTAAAGAGCTTACAAATGGAGTATCATTCACAACGAGCCTGAGAACCGAGGAAGAGGAAGAATCCCTCATATTTTTTACCAAGACGTCGGTATTGCAGGTCTTTTTCGATAATAGCATGTACAATACTAAACCCATTTCTGCTACCTCTGCCTCAATATTTGCAAAATCCAGTAATTGGGCAGACAATTGGAAGATAGTACCTCAAGTGTTGACGTGGGAGCTTTGCACTATTCTTTCAAGGACGACTTTGAAGAAATCGCATACAGTGCATCATTTGTCTAAAGGTTCGGTTAAGTTGTTTCCAACCTTTATAGAGCAGATCGAATTTTCCATAGTCATCCTACACGAATGGACGAGTTTGGCAGGGATTTAAATGGCTCTGTACAGTTCCTCCTGCAAATGCTGTAATATTAAGCCTTGAAATCGATTAACAGATGCTCGGTGTCGATTTCATGTTCATGGGTTATTTTTTCAGTATCCGTCCTCCTGTTCTAAAACCACACTGATAAGACCCTATCAGGTTGTTGGCAATGGGTTAAGGTCTTCATATATTTTTGCGGCAGAGAAAATTTTGAAAGCGATGAAGGAGACTGATTCTTCTTTAGATGGTGCAGGTAATTGGGTTTCCTTTTTTCAATATCAGCATCAAACCCGAAATACTGAGGCTCAATAAATTGAGCAAGCTTTCTTTTTACCGTATTTTTCACATAATTGGTGTAAAACCAAACGCTCATAACCAAATTATTTGAAAAGGTAGGGATCTAAGCCATCTTCTCCAGCGGTAAGGCTTAAAAGCGGAATTCGGATCGTTTTCGCCCTTTTACAGTCTAAGTAGTTGCCCTTTCATATCTTCAGCATTGATTACAATTCTCCTATGATGTTTCCACTTTCGTCTTTGTTTTCCATGCAAAAATTCCCATCCAAATACGATTCAATTAGATTTTTTTATGTGTCGGAAAAATTGATTATTCTTAGAAATTTACTTTTCTTACTGACAGAAAATAAATAAAGGTCATGGTTGTCAAATCGCCATCAATTGCCAATAACGTCAATTATATTAAGATTTCGCATTTTAGGATCGACTTTAATTCTTACAACCAGAAATCTCTTAGACAAAACTGGTTTTCACATTAAACTCTTTTGATGTTAATAATTTTGACATTTCATGTCTTCCGTTATAAATTATAGGTTATTATCAGACACTTGAACAATTTCTTTTACTAAAATGTTTAACACTGAAATCTGTTTGACGTATAAAAATACTTCCATGAATACAGAACCAAATGTCAATTTTGACATTTTTTACACATGCAAAGAGTTCACTTAAAATCCATTTACAAACTTATTCATCGAATTCAGTAATCGAAGTTTAAAAATCGTAAGAAAAAATATCAAAAGCTCATAAACGACGGTACTTTTGTTATTTAGTGGTTCTGTTATCAATTGGTGCAATTATAAACGTGTCTTTCGCAGTTTAGAAAAAACTTAATACCCGGTTGCATGTCCTTCCTAAATTATTTGTCAGTTTCCCCCAAAGGAAACTAAGTACTTAAATAATCTTCATTATTGCACAGAGCCAACGGAATTGCATTTTTTGAATTACCGGTTACGATAGTAAATTTGTAGCTCCCTAGTTTTGAAACATTGTAATCTAAAATGTGGCTTCAACACAATAGTTTGTATATTTTGTTAGATAAACACAGCTACAAGTTTACGTATTATTTACAAATAAAGTACGGAATTAAACTTTTAATTGGAAATAAGCACAACAACTCTCAACATTCCCAGTCCCAGTCCTCAGTAACATAAATCCCTGTACATACATAAAATAAAAGATGGTAGCTTCTCTGAAATCAACTGTAACTTTATCTTCATTAAAGTTATAACAAAAGTCCAAAAATAACGGTAATAAAACTACAAAAGCGGAATGCATTCAATGAGCTAATAAAAGTCACTTCTTCGTAGTCTTCAACTTCTTCCCGTTTGCCTGATAATGATGGTAGAGGAATAGAGGTATGTCCTTTTGCCACTAAGAAAAGTTGGCGCGGTGTTCGTAGACATCGTCCACCATCACCCATAATTTTCTCTAACCCCTATGAAAATTAGGTGTAATAAAATCTACTCTTGGTCTTGGTCTAGGTCTTTTGGTGTTGTACTGTATTGTTTCCTGGTGCTGAGTCTTCTTCTATTGTTGAAAGAGCCCCCTGTCTAGAGAATTAAAGGAAAGCAATATAAAGCATTACAACAATACTACAAACCAGCAACAGCATCCCTTTGCGTCCAAATTGGCATCATTATCATTAAAAAGCAGAGAAATTCCTTATCTTGAAACATTGAAGAAGTCTCGCTTCTCATTCTCACTCCTTGCGTCGGCCGCTCTGCTCCCCCTTTCTTTCGTTCTAAGATTCAGCGGGTGTGACTTTGATAAATTTTATGGACGGCTTTAATTTCGGGAAGAATGCACGTGGTATGGGGTCCCAAGATCCTGCCACCCCTTGCTTGATGGTTTGCTGGTTGCTGCTTTACGCCTTTGCTCATGTGGAAGACTGTCATTGATGCATGATGGTTTAGGTTCAGTAGCTGAATGGCTATGGCGGGCGGGAGTTTATGTTGGCGTTTCGTGGCGGGAAAAGGAAATAATATCTTTTAGCAGTATAGCCCGCTTTTTTAGATGTGAAAGTGGAAATCGTTGTTTAAAATTAAATTTATGTTATTTTGTTCGTATAATAAATTGAAACAATAAAGGAGATGTTTTAAAGGAGGGTGTGATGCAAGGATCTCACCTACCCTTCCCCTTGTAAGTACGTTCTGTTCCCTTCCACAGTTGGACAGCTTAAGTGATGAAATCCATGGAAGGAACTTTGGAATTAAAATTGAATTAAAAACAGAGGAAGCCAGGTAATGTTTTCCTTTATAGTGCCATTTTATAATGGCGGCGGATTTTAAATTTATATTTGAATTTGTGGAGCAGTGGAAACTTGATGAAATGTTGTTTTGTATTTTATTTCTTGGGTTTTATGTTTTTAATGTGAGAAAAGGTGTAATTACTTTTTGAAGGATATAGATTTGACGTCCCCAACTCGATTCTGGATGCAGAATTTCAAGCTTTAGTGGAACAGCAGTTATAAAGTTGTTGTTTGGTTCTGTATATGAAATCCCAAAAGGCAGATTCCTCCGATATTTTATAATATTATTTTTGGACTATAAAACGAGCTGTAAAACTGTTCAATGCAAGTCAAAAATGTTGGCTTTAGACACATCAATTATTAAAAACAACAAATTGCTTTGAACCCTTTAAACTTATCAAGTGAAAAATAACAGAACTTGTTAAGTTTAAAGTGTATAAAAAATGGTTTTCATAACTAACTTCCGCGCTTGCATTAAGAAATGCTATTCTATTTAAACTTAAGACACTCAAATTTGATCCAATTTTTGTGTGGGGAACCAAAAGCAGAAGTTTATCGTATTTCTAATCAATTGTGAAGAACTGTCAATTTTTGTTTAATCAAATGTCATGTTTTGTTATTACAAATGACATTGAAATAATCGGAAAAACTCAGCGTAATGTCAATGGGGCTTTTGTGAGTATTGAGGCAGAGGCGGCAAAAATAGGTTTAACGGGTAATAAATGCAAAAACAAAGTATACATACCGTCGTCAAAACAGGAATTACAACGCCGACGTCTCGGTCAAAACGTCACCGTCGACAGACGTAACATTGAGGTAGTCAAGGACTTCGTCGACCTAGGCTGGCTATGAATACAGAAAACAACGAGGAATAACTCTTGTTTACCGCTGTTTCTTTGGGCTAAGAAAGCGATTGAGTAGCAAACCCTTTTTCGAGGGACCAAAGTGTTGCTATATAAGACCCTTATCAGCTCCGTCCTACTATACGGTGCAGAAGCAGGGACTATGACAAAAGCGGATGAAAGCTCCTATGTAGGGTGGTTTCGAGAGAAAAGTTCTTCGTGTGATCTACGGTCCTGTATTCATAGAAGAGGAGTGGAGGAGAAGATGGAACGACGAATTTTAAGTGCTGTACAGTGACGAAGACTTAGCCAGAAGGGTATAACAGTCTAACGACTTAGATGGCTGGGTGACGTAGAGCCCAGAGTCTTCGAGTTTACACCCAGAGGACAGCGTAGTAGAGGAAGACCGCGGATCAGGTGGCACGCACAAGTGGATAGTGACCTCACACAACTTGGAGCACGAAACTGGACACATCTATAGCTAGTGACCGAGCTAGTTGGAGAAGTTTGTTGGGTGAAGCCCTAGCTTACGAAGGACTGTAGCGCCACCTTAAGTAAGTAAGTAAGCCTTAGTTCTTTACATTGATATTGTAGAGACCATTGACGTTGGATTTTGATGCACTTTGTCCAAAATGGTGTGAACAACTTCTATTTTCAACAAGTCTTTGCACCTTTTCACATGTTTGCCGTTACGGTCATGTTCTTACAAGGCGTGTTCCCAGAAGCATTAAATCAAAAAATTGATCTTCGAGCTTTATGGTAAAAGACTTTTTTCTCTGAGGTAATTTGTAAAGAAAAGCATATGCTATCAAGCCGAGGAATATTAACAAAGCAAATATTCGAGATCTACTTTTATGCACATACGATCTGCTTCTTGATAAAGGTACAAAAATTGACGTTGAATTCGGAACCTGATTTAAAAACAGTAACATAGAAAGGCCTCAAAAACAATCTTGTTCATTTGTAAAAACCAACTGAAAAATTACGGAGTTATTCAATGTTGTCCAAACCTCCTGAAGCTTTTACTATAACTGCGTACGGAAAACATTGAACTATTTTGAAGTGACTCGATTTGACATTTTATCATTTTATCTCAATGTTTTGTCACAGAAATTTAATTGAAGTACACTGATTGATGTTAACTGATAATAAAAGTTCTGTTGTCAAGTTCAAGTCTAAGACACATACAAATTAATGCTGTTGTGCCACAGGGTTCCGTCTTGTCTCCGACACTTTTTGCGATTTCTATTAATGATATTTTTTCTAAAACTTGTAACCTGCTTACCTGCTTCGCTGACGACATAATCCTCAGTTTCAGCAACAATATGGATAAGTTCATCAAATTCAGATCTTGAAAGCCTTACGAGTATAAATTGAGGAATGTCAAATCGTATATATGAGTAAATTTCTCCACTGCGTTGAAGTGTAGTTTACTTCTTTTTCCGCTATAACACCAGTGGTGTTTGCATTAGTATCTATTATAATCTAAAAATTCCCTGTATGTGCATCACCTTACATAGCTTGTGGGACAGCCAAATATGCGTAGTCACCAAAAATGCAGTTAGATTCTGGAAAGTTTTTCTCCTCCTTTGAACTGGTTAAACTTATATACGTCCAAAGATTGAGTAGAATTCACATTTCCTGGCTGCTGTTTGAAAAGTATTCAAGCAAACCCGTTTTAACGTCACGCGTCACTTAAAAACCGTTTAAATCTCTCTTATCTCACCTATGATAGTTTAAAGCTTGTGCCAAGGACAGTTGTATTCTTCACAAACTTTTTAGCAATTAAACCTCATACTTCCCTCGTTTTCTGGAATGGTTATTAATATTCCCTTGGCCCAAATTTGGTTCTATAGTCAAGTGCAGATATTCGTTCTTTAACCGTACTACACGAACGTGTAATGCTTTACTTTACTCTGTCTTTTCCGGTACTTGCATTATTCCGGAAGAAAAACCATTTGCGCCCAAAAACTTCTTTAAAACTATCTTCCCCCCCCCCCCCCTCCATAAATCCCCGCATTAGGTCCTTGGCATAAAAATAGTAGGAAGAACTTTTCCGTACCCTTAGCGTGATGGTTAGTGCACTCGATTGTCACGCAAAGGGTCTTGGGTTCGATCCCTGCCTGTGCCACCTAACTTTTTTCACGGGTACTGCCTCTTGCTAGGAATTGACAAATTCTCCAAGAGTAAATCTTGTCATGAAAGTGTTTTCTCAAATTAGCAGTTCGGATTCGGAATAAAAACTGTAGGTCCCTTAAAACTCTGACAACATTACTCGAACACAGGAATGGTTGAGAGTTGTAAGTCACTAGACCCTGATTTGTCATGGACTGTTGTGCCACCTAATCCATTTTATTTATTTATTTATGAACTTTTGAGGGTGCACTTATTTTTTTGGGCGTTCTTTTTACATCTGTCACTTGATTTGAAAACCACACGTTTGAAGAACACTTTTTACAAGTTGCAATTGCAGATACTTTTGTCATCTTGACATGGCCTCAAAGTAGATGTCCTAATTGTCATGCTCATATTAATTTGTATCATAATTCTCTTCAAAAATTCTTCTTAAATATAAATTTTTCGGTCTTAAGGTATCTTAAGCACCAAATAGAGAAAGCTTATCTATCATTTTCGGTTTGTATTTAAGACAACCATTATAATAATATACTTTCTACAGAATTTTCATCCTATAATATATTCTGAGACATGTTTCTATTTATATTGCTCTACTCAAACCCACACTAAAAGAAACCACAAGTCCACAAGATGAAACCTAGACACACCACACATCCAGTTGCTGCTCTAAGAGTGAATGTGATAGCTCATATTCAACATAAGATCTTGATAATATCGAATTTGGCACGTATCGACACAGACCACAGCATACCAATGAATTCTGGATTCTATTGAAATCCTCCTATCCTGGAACCTGGCCGAGAAATGCCTTCAAAATAAATGTCTGCTTTGGAAAACTTCACTCATACTCTTTACTCAACATCAAATAACTGATTCATTAGAATTTTCCAAGAAGTGAGTATAGGTTAGGTGTAGGTACATATAGAAGCACCAGAGGTTCTAGGTATGTATTTATATGCCTAAGTACAAATTCAATGTGAGGATATCCTGCGGCTAAGAATTCCTTTTTTGCCAAAATAACCAACAATATACATATCTACAAATACAATAGACCTCTATTCGTTTTTGGGATCCCCAATTTGCAAACAAAAGTTAGTAGAAGAATTCTTTTCTGATAACAGGACAGGATGGGTGATGTGTAGTTTAGTCCTTGATAAATATACAGAAGCATCAAATAAGAAACCAACTCAATCAAAGAATGAGACGAAAATTGCAAATTCTTCAGAATATCTTTTCCATTTCGATGACAAAGTTAAATTTACTCTTTCTTTTCTTCTTTAACTATTTTGATGATGGAAGAAGTTGTGGGTTCGGGATTTAGGTATGGAACCCTTTTCTTTTGATTGTCAAACTCAAGATCTATGAATGTCATTGAGACTGGGCGACGACGATGTAATTTTGTCTAGAATAAAATAAGGAAAAACACAAATCAGCAAATAAGCGAAATAATCTCGAATGCTAATATATAATCCCCAAAGAGACTCGAACGTCGTCGTACACTAGCGACCCAGGACAAGTGAACTAGAGAATGAAATCGAAAGCAAACTATAGAAATACCTTACCTACAACCTTCATCCTATATCCTTTTTCCTTACTTATTAAAGAAAGGAAAGACTAAATGAAAACTTACCTACATGCGTTTGTATATGAATAATAAAATTATTCTTAACGCGTTTCATTTTCGTCTTCTTTTTTTCGTCATAACGCGTGGCTTACATATTAAATGCGCGCATGGAATTGGAATAGCTTCTTTTACTCTTACACACGACACAAGGCTAGGCCGACATCACGACAATGAGAACGACGATGACTTCAATATACATCTAAAAAAAAGAGCGACGAAAAATCAACCCTGCTTTGATAACTTTATTCCGGCATCGACGTCCAGAGGGAGTTAAAAGAACCAGGAATGTCACCCTATATGTCAGGGAAGGACTTGAAGGTGTTCAAAGTTTGAGACTCATTTCGATTTCTTGTCACTTTCATTGACATTTAACCTAAATTCCTAGAAATTGAGCTCCAAAAATATACACAATGACGTTTCTAAAGAAGCTATCATTTAAGGCACATCCGCAATATCTGTCAAAATATTAAGTTTATACAAATTTAAAGCAAGAAACACAATGGCTGCATTCGATATGGTGTTTGATAAGCTATCCAGGATAGGTAAATACTTTGAAACCTTTTTTGAACTAGTTGGATAGCGTTATTGAGATAGCTGTCAAAAATACAAATAACGGTCAGATGTTCACAAATAGGAACGTTCTAATTTGCAGCGTAAAACAAAACGTCTACTCTAAACTCCTTTAGATATTTTTTCTACTTATATCTTTTATTTTTTTCCAAGACATAAATATATAAAAATTCAAAATCAATGTTCAGCTTTCTAAAAATTAAATTGTGTGTTGAATCAGCTGTTCTGTCAAAAAGCCACATATACCAGAAAATTTTGAAAAGCTTTGGATTTTTGTTTGGTATGTATAGCCCAGGTGTTTTGGATCAGTAGTTCTTTTACAGGTACACCAACTCCAACTATGAGATTGAACGCAGCCAATGTATGTTAATCTTTTTACTCAGATAAGAATTTGAACGCCCGCGTCAGTTAAAAACTAAATAAAATGTTTGTTCCCTTCCTCAGAATTTCAGAGAATTTCAGTACAAAGTTCTGTTAATTTCAATATTTGTATGTAGACTTAATAGGATTTTGGATTAAACAACACCACAGTTCAATAAAAATTGAGGTACAGTAGCAAACCTAACTGGTATCTTACAACTGACAGACCACAGTTGAAACATCCGAAACTTCAATAGATGTCATAATTTTTATAACATATACAAATTGAACTTTACGAAAACATAATTTAACGTAACCCAATTGGACACAACTTTTCACAATTGCATGTAGTGTTTTGACATTTCAATTTCAAGCCAGTAAAGACCGAGCCATTTCTTTTTCATAACAAATTTCAACTCAATCCTTGCTTACAAAGGCGTAAAACTAACCTCATGTATTATAGCAGTAGATTTAAATAAATTTGTTGGAAATTTAAGAGCCTGCATCCAGGGCGTACATGAAATAGACACACGTCACTTGCAACTTTATTCAAGTGTTAAAAAAAAAAATGTAGCTGATGTTTCCTTTTTTTAAGGCCATAGTGACATCTCCTTTAAAATGAAATACGTAATACAAAAGAAATACTACGCAATTCCAAAGAGATGACATTTTCCAAGATACTCGTGCAACGTGCAGCCGATACCTTCTGAAGCGCCTGAAGAAACTAATCCCCGAATCCGCACTGCATCTTCCAGTTAGGATGAGATCGTTGCCGCAATTTAAGCACTTCAGAACAACAAAGCGGCAAGACTTGATGGAATTCTCGCAGAGCTTTTACAAGCAGCGCCAACGTCATCAAGCGAACTGCTTCATCCACACATAAAAGAAGCCTGGACCACCGAAAGTTTCCCCCATGAGTCGAAGAAGGGAATTATGGTCAAGCTCCAAAAAAAAAGGAGATCTAACAAAGTGCTTAAACTGGAGAGGAGTTTGCGTTCTACCAGCCGTTAGCAAAATAGTAGCAAAAGTTTTACTGGAACGCATCAGAGAACACCTTGAGGCCACACTCGATGCCGAACAAGTAGGATTCCGCTCTGGATCCTCCTGTATTGATCATATTAACACCCAGCAGATCATTATTGAACAGTGCCGTTCATCGACTTCGAGTAGGCCTTTGATCTGGTTAGCTTTGCGGAGGAGAGGCATCGCAGAAAAAGTTGGGGTCTGAAAATTAATTCCGGTAAAACAAAAATGATTAGCCTCGAAACCCAACCATCCTCTCAAATAAATATTTTCTCGCAACCGGTGGAAAAAGTGAAGAGCTTTCAATACCTTGGAAGCATCGTTTTCATCGAAGGCGGAACCCAACAAGACGTCACCTGCCGCATCGGCAAAGCAAAGTCGGCGTTCGGTATGCTGTCAAAAAAAAGTTACTTCAGCCATAACAAGAAAGCTGCAAACATTCGTAAATAGATGTCTTCGTAAGATCCTAAGGATTTTCTGTCCATACCGCATATCATATGAGGTCCTTCATAGAAGGACAGGCCAGGAACATATAGAATCTATAATACCAATTTGTAAGTGGCAATGGATTGGACATACGCTCGGAAAAGGTAACGACTGCATTGCAGACCAAGCATTGCAGTGGAATCCACTCACACAAGAAGGAAGAAAAGCTGGACGACCGAGCAGGACAGTCGAGGCGGAATCAGCGTCACTAGGAAAGGGTTGGAGGGAGCATCGAAAAGGTAACGGTAACAGGTCTGAAAAACTAAGTAAGTAAGTACCTAAGTAAGGTTCTCGTATATTTCAAATTTTCTGTTAATTGGTTTAAAACTGTTAAGCTTAACTGTGTGTCAAATAAATGGGAAAGATTTTTAGAAATCATAGCTTATTTTCAAATTTTTGTTGGTTTTTGAAAATATGTAACGTCCTTGAGATGACCGCCGTACTTTTGAATACATTGACGAAAATGTAACAGTTCAGTTCTGTCAAGTTCCACGGCATAGTTTAATACACTTTGGAGCTCAAATAGCGCCATAAAATAAGTCGCGCATGGATAAATCAGCCGAGTGCAATGGGCCTACGATTGCTGTGTATTTTTGTAAGCAATTCATGGTTTCGGTTGCGATGTAACACGTCCCACCCACCGTCTTGTGTCTAGTGTTCCTAAGAATTCCATTCTCTTAGATATCTATCTCTATAAAACAAAGCTTGAACAAATTTAAAGCTTTCTCTTTTTCAAAACAGATCTGATGTTTTTAGTGAACACGTCTTTTTTTGACAGATAATCACATATAATTTTAAAGTACTACACACAATCCTTCTACGCTTTTTCAGTGATAGATGTCGCTACCTTATGTGCACATTATTCACACTTTGCACATACTTTTTTAATGTTCTTATGCCTTAACGAAGTTTTTTTTATTTATGTTTTCATTAAGATAACAGGAGACTCTTCGGCAACTACAATCACGTCAAGTGGGATTAAACCGTGTCAGCCCTTTAAACTGAAGTAGAGATGGCGCTATGATTTTTTAAATACTTTTCCATTTCGCTGCAGGGTTTTTGTACTAAAAAATGTGTTTTTCTTTGTAAACTCAGATCAAAACACTCAGCTGGAACTAGGTTCTTCAGCTTTGAGAAGAGTTTGATAATAGATCGCTGATTAATTTAAATATGAAACAAACTCACAAATTAACTGTCAAAAATTTAAAAATTTGCCTTCAGTCTCTTTCATACCAAACGAACGTGAAGTAAGCTGCACTAAGCTTTGTACTTCATTAGCTTGATCAATTTATTTGGAGCTCGTAGAGTGTGCTATACCTATAATCCGAGCGCTCTTATGTAAGTGTGAGCAAAAAAAGAAACACAGATAATTTTCCTGTCAGTTCAGTTCTCTGCTCTCAAAAAAATGAAAAACGAAAACAAAATAAAAATGTGTTTTAAGATGATTGTAAGATACTTAATAATTGTTGTCAGATTGTCGCTTGACATTTTTCTGACAGTGACATTTCTCACAATATTATTTGACAAAACTGTGTATTTAAGTATTCTAACTGACATATCTAAATGTGTTGTAAGAACTGACATTAATCTGTTCTGACCGTATAGAATATTTCAACAAAGAGGAACTTTTTAAATGTATTTATCGGCCCTCAAGTTCTAGGCCCAATGTTTGTAGTTCCTTTTTTTATATAAGTTCCCATAAAAATCTCCACATTCTCTTCATCATCCGTCGTTGTCGTCTTCCTCAACGTCGCGTCGTCGTCGTGCTCGTCCAATGGAAACCTAATTTTTCGAAGAAACTCTCGCGATTGTACAATTCCTGTCACGTTCGGGTGACGAACCTTTTAAATTTGGCAGTTCCGTGTGTTATATTAGTCGACATTTCAAAGGGATTAAGATGACGACGACAACGGCAACGAAAATGACGACGAGCGAGGATGACAAGAACAACGACGAAAAAACTTTTAGTATAAAACTGAGCTAGCTCTGAGGTGAGTTAGTCAAGACTCGGAAGTATGGCTGCCACGTACAGCGTTTGTTTGCCAACACAAGGAACTTTTTTTTTCTATCCATCCAATTTTGTATGAACTTGCTTATGCGACTCTATACTATAACATGAAAATAGACTCCCCGACCAACTTTTGTATATAGAATGAATTTAAGCCTTGAAGCTTGAAGTTCTCCCGGAGGGTGAAGATTAAGGATATACAATATACAGTCTCCGGCAGCTGGCTCATTATTATTATTTAGCTACTCGGAATGTGACATGGTTTGTTAAACAGTCTTACCTCTTACCTATGTCGGAATATATCACCATTCACCAACCACCAGCTATGGAAACAGCACCAGCAGCATTCACCATTCACCATCACCAGAAATATAATAACTGCGTCAAGGATGTGGTATACATCAGCAGGTTGGTGGCAATTCCAACGCCACAACCATCCTTCAACCGCCCGCCACCACGACCAACAACTGCCGTCGGCGGCGATACCAACGCCACCACCGCCACCGTTCACCGCTCCGTTATGGTCCATCATTTGAAATCATAATGGTGATCATAAGCATTCATAACGACGATGAATGCGTTCACCTCAGTGCTCTGTTCCGTACAAAAACAGTACATAGACTTTATAGTTGTTCTTTCTCGCCATTTGACAGGACATCCGAAACGAATTCGATTTCATTTTCATTTCACGCATCGGGTGACAGGAATTTGTTGCAGGCAGGATGCAGATACCAGCACTATGGATATATAGACAGACATGTAACGTGGCGCGCTACATAAAGGGGTGCTGAGCTGATGTGTCGGTGTCGGTATTAACTTCATTTTTGGCAGAGTTAATCGATTACGTGCGGTGCGATGAGGGTTGTTCTATCTACGTCTACGAGTACACACTGTACACTAATCTTTATAGGCTCGGCTTGCATTTTTATGAATGGGTGGATCAAATATCAAATAAAAATAAATAATAGACTCAATTTTTGTATAGAGGGTGCCATTTAAACATTCATAAAAAGCCACGATAAAAATAATGTTTTTTTAAAGCCCAGGCCCCAGACAGTGGTCGTAAAAATGATCCTACTATTTATTGCAACACACATGACAGTTTGCTGTAAAAAAATGGCAGAGGATTTTGTTAAGGGAAATGCATTAAAATTCGACATTCGTTTAACTTTATGTCCACGTTTTTCTAACTTCCTTCAAAATTTTGTATCGATTTTTAACAAGATAACCTGTTAATACATGAAGTATTGCAAGCTTTGAGTTTAAGGGCTGGAATTTCGATTCAATCTTTTTAACACTTCATTTGGAGTTGAAGTGGTTTCAGATTACCAAGCAGATGAAACTTCAATGAAATCAAATTAATATTTAAAAAGAGGCTGGGATGCGACCCACACTGATAACTTCCCATCCCGTCTGTCGATTTGTCTTGTCTACTCGTGTCAATTTTTACCAAATTTGCGTACTATTTTTTGTAGATTTTATTTTTTTATGAAAAAACGGATTGTTGGATTATTATATAAAAATTACTGAATATCGAAAACAACATTTTCTGTGAAATAAAATAAGTATGAAGCCAATATTTTTAATTTTTGAGTCGAAAATCAATTTTTACTAACTTTTATACATTTTTTTTTAGGTAATTTTTTTTATAAAAAAACTGTCAATTCGATTTTTTTCAAAATTTGACCGAATGTTGAAAACAATATTTTTTATAAGAAAAAATTAGTTTGAAAATAATATTTTAAATTTTTGAAAAGATATTTGAGTCGAACACCAATTTTTACCAACTTTTGTTAATTTTTTTTTTAGGTTTTTAATTTTTTGCACAAAAACTGTCAATTCGATTTTTTTAAAATTTTATTGAATGCTAACAATAATATTTTTTGAGAGATAAAAGTAATTTAAAGCCAATATCTACAATTTTTGAAAAGATATTTGAGTCGAAAATCATTTTTTACCAACTTTTGTTAATTTTTTTTCGGTTTCTAATTTTTTGTAAAAAAATAGTCAATTCGATTGTTTTTTTTTTTAAATTTACTGAATGTTGACAACAAGATTTTTTGAAAGATAAAATTAAATTAAAGCCAATATCTCAAAGTTTTGAAAAGATATTTGAGTCAAAAATCAATTTTTACCAAGTTTTATTATTTTTTTTAAGGTTTTTATTTTTTTGTTAAAAAACTATCAATTCGATTTTTCTCAACATTTTTCAGAATGTTGAAAACAATATTTCTTATAAGAAAAAATAAGTTTGGATGTTTAAATTTCAAGTTTTTGAAAAGATATTTGAATCGATATTCAATTTTTACCAACTTTGAGTAATGTTTTTTTTAGATTTTTATTTTTATAAAAAAACTGTCAATTGGATTTTTCTCAAAATTTTATCAGATGTCAACAACATTATTCTTTTTTGCGCAAAAATGTTTTGGAGATGTTTTAGTCGTAAAATTTTGGAGGTGACAAATTTTTTTTCTCAGTTTTTTTGATTTATAAATACAACCGTTAAATGGATTTTTTTTTCAAAAAATATACTTTTTTGATATCACGTTATTATATAAAATTTAATTCAAGTCTCTAGCGGGTTTGGTTCGTAAGATATTTGGGGTTAACCAAAATGTTCACCTTTTTTTCAAAATGCTATGGTAAGAAAACCACCCACGCAATTTTCTTGAAAGCCCGTTCTACATCTTTCTGCTTTATTATCTGTACAACAAAATTTATTTGAAGTCGATATCTCTTCTGGTTCTTGAGCGATGGACGACGTTGCGAACGTACGTACACACGCACGCACAGACATCTTTCTAAAAATCTTTTATTTCGACTTAAGGGACCTTGAAACGTCGAGAAATGTCAAAACTTTCAATTTCACAAATCGGACCCATTACAATAACTTCCTATGGGAAGTTAAAAATGTAACGTCAATAGAACTTTAAGATGGTAACACTATTCTGACAAGCTGTCATTTTGTCAGCTGTCAAGTGATTTATTTTAAGTTTGGTTTGACATTTCAATATGAATAGAAAAACGTTAAAGCTTCAAAAATGTGCAAAGGTATTTTGGAATTCTGTTCGAAATACGTATCCAATTTTCATAAGCGTAACTTGTCAATAAACAAAACTGTCATAATTCAAGTTATGACAATAATCAATGCATATTGAGGCACCGCTACCTCTACAAAAACTGACTGTTTGGTGTGCCGATGTACGGTAACGAATTTTTGAACAAGTTATCGAAAATTAGAACTATAGCCTTGGTGGTCTTGTGACAGAAGTTATATTTTGTTTATAGCACAAGAATTATTTTGCAAATAAAGTAAATTTTATGTCAATTTGTGAACATGTTTGTTTTATTATATTTCAAAGTTCTGTTCCTCTGAAAGATCTTCCTATACAGCATCTTATTAAATAGATAAGAATTAATTTTTGAATTTAAATACGAACATTTCTAAATCTATAACAGCGCTTTTTTAGATAGAGAACTGTCAAATTATTAAGAAAAGACAGAAAATAGCTGTCTAACTTTCCAATGGTTTTTTAGAACTTCCAATAAATTATACTGAACATGTATTCTTTGCATTCAACTGATTCGACCAACTCCAACAATATGCCCCCTGCTGGCTTCAGAAATAGGGTCACATTGTTGATGAAGGACCCTAGTTTCGTTGAACGCATCCCGGTTTCCAAGTATTTCTAAATATCGGTTCGTTAACCAGACATGTTAGCTTGCGATTGTAAGGCCGCATACACTAAAAATTGAAAAAGGACACCTTAACTGATCTGTTTCAATATTTCTAAAAATTTTCATTTAATAAAGTTTCATCAAGAAAAAGAAGTTTAGAAATGTCAAAAGAGTCACATTAAAATGAAGTGTCTATTAAAACATTCTTTTTAATTTGTTTTTAATACCATAAAACCTAAATGAAAATTTTTTTGTATCGATTATACCTAGACTTTACGATGATACTGGTTATCCAAATCCATTGGACTTTTTGAATAAATAGGGAACTGTCACATTATTTAGATTTTAAATAGTTCACGAAAATCTAATAAATGAATGCTTCGATCATTCGAAGCGTATCTCCAACAATAAGTCCGCGCAAGGTTGCATTGTCCGATTACAAATTCCCAATTTGTTGAACACATCCCCATTTTCCAGCTTTTCTTAATATCGATTCTTAAGGCCGACGTTAGCTTGTGATTGTTAGGCCACATGCACATGAGCTTACTGCATTTGTATCAAATGCATAACAGGTTCCATTTTCAGCAGACTTGAAAGTAAATGACACCTGAAGTGAGCTATTTGAAAGTTTCAACAAATTTAAATTTCCTTTAATCATAAAGATTTATTAAATTATTTTTACCTTACCTAAACTAATTGAGTAAAAATAAATACCTCCTTGAAAATTCAAAAGAAGACGAAAAAACACAAAAAAAATAGAAGAAAACTAGCTATTTCAAAGAAAAGGCTTCTTTCATTTAAAATTCTACCACTTCATTGCCAATTCCCTTTTACTTTGACTATACAAAACTATGTTCTAAGTAGTGTAAGAAAAAATAAATAGAAGGAAACTCTTAACAACATCTTCTCAAGAACAAAAATAATAAGCACAACCTTGTTAAGCTCCCGCAATGAAAGCAAAAATGTTCTAATTTAAAACAGCACTGGCATCAGCAGCGCCAAACGACTACAACGCCACCGTCAACGAGTCCAACCAAAACCAACAGAAGCAGAGAAATGTCAAAAGAGTCACATTCACATTGAAATGAAGTGTCCAACTTGAGTGGTTACAAAATTGTTTATCGTGGTTATTTTTTTGTTGTTGTGATGTTTTTGTTTACATCAGAAGCACCCACAAAAAAAGAAAAGAGGTCCTTATTTAATGACGAGCATGGGACTTAAGGAAGCGGAGAATAAGGACCAGAAGCTTAAGAGGAACGATAAGAAATACGACGAAAAGATGTGGGCTCAAAAAGAATTTTCAAACACTTTGACACAAAGAAACTTCAACACCATTAAAATGCAACAGTGGAACTTATTTCTCTTAGTTTCCCGTTTTAGCCACAAATATTCTTTGTTCATATGTCGTCGTCCCTCACTTTCTTTTTCATTTCATTTTATTTTGTGTTCTTGTTTCTTTTTTTTTTTCTTTCTGTTCTTGTTGTTGTTCGCTTCAAATAGAACAAACCAAAAATAAACAAGGATCCAGCAATCTGGCAATTCAACCATACGACGAATGCGACAAACGACGACAACGGCAAAGAATAGAATTAAAAGAACAGAATGTATATTTATAGAAGTTGCCTCCTTAGTGCTTCGCGCGCTCCATCGCCGTTACTTCTATTTCTTTTGCCTTAACTTGTAAATGTCTACAAGGACTTGAATTATTTATGAGAGATATTGCCTCTGTGTTACATTTACATTCGCTGTGATTTATCTGACAAAACGATGCTGTTCACCTGTCTCTATTAATCTTGGCCTGTTCTGTTCCGCTCTTGTTCCCGACGAGTGTGGTGTTGTGTTTGTCATGGAATTTGAGAACCGTGGACAGGATAACGTGCTCATATGTGAATTAAATAAAGCAAAAAAGCAATCCTAAAGCCATAGCCTAGAATATCATCATCTATATATTGGTAACAAGTTGTCAATAATAATAATTCTGCTTTACCAGTTATACTGTCAATTACAAAAATAGATGGGTGAATATCAGAGATAACAGTTTCAGGTGGATTTCACCGAATTTGACAGTTGTTTTTTACTAAATGTCAAATCAAATATAGAACAAAATGGATAGAAGATATTCTTTCAAAATTGCTAGGCAGTAAATAGACCTAGCCAAAGCTTAAGTAGTTTGGCAACTCCACATTTATAAAAACATTGCAACATTCAATATATGTTTTGACATACCTGGAAGAAGTCAGTTTTTCATCCATTTCAAGAGATTTCTTATAACTGTCACAACTTTAGTTATAATTTTATCAGTGACTACACAAATTTAATTCGATGGAAGGTGAGGTTAAACGCTCAAAGAACAATCTATTGTAAAAAGTTTGAATTAAATTGAACGCACCCAAATATTCAATAAAATGAGAGATCCAGGTATGTCAGTGAATTTATGAGGCATATTTAGGTGACACTTTTACCTGTTATTGATTTTCGTCAAATGAGCCTTAAGCAGTCATTTTGTGATTAAAACAGTTTAGTTGCAGTTATTTTTATTAAAAATGCATTTTTCTGTCAAAGTTCACTTTCCTGAACAGGAAATTTTATTTTGTCAAAAAATTAAAATTATCGTTAAAGTAATTTCTGTTTCAGTTTCATACAATTCTAATGACATATTTCTAAAGGACCAGTTATAACTATCATTGGTTTTCATCCTTGAAACCAATCATTCAATTTGTTTGACAGATTGGGTGAAGCTTTCATTGAAAATTTGCCTTTCCTGATTGAAATCATGTATTTGAGGTTAGAGCTGTTCATTGAAAGAAAAACTGACAGGTGGGAACACAAAGAGAATGAATTTGTTCAAAAATGTGGATTTAAGGCTCCAGTTATAGTTATCATTGGTTTTCATCATTGAAAAGGAACATTGGAATTTTTTTGACAGATCGTTTATAGCCATCATTGGAAATTTCTGGCCACTTGTTGACCATGAAACAAAGATGCAAAAAGCAGCTTCAAATGCTGTTAACATTAGAAATAAATTTGCCAACTAGATGGTTGATGAAGGAAACGTAGAATTTCAATACCACAAAATTTTCTAAAAACGAAAAATTCAATACTTTGCATATATGAAAATAATAAAAATACCTTTTTAACTTTATTACTTTTTTATTTTATTTTTTTTTTCTTAATATCTTATAGCTAGTGACATAAAAAGTAGGAACATCATTTTTTTAAGCCTAACTTACATTTATTTCATCTTAAAACTAGTAACACAAAATTAGGAACTTTATTTTCTATAAATTATTTACATATACAAATACAAAAAAAAATCACTTCTTGAGAAAACACAAAAATATCATAGGGCTATCAGATATTGTTCATTTTCCAGAAGCTCTTTAGCCAACAAGTCCAAAATTTTTCTGTGAAAATTAATTTGTCGTCGTTGGTTAAAATGTTCCACTTGCTGAGCAATGCTCTGGAAAAATATCTCCATCGGCTTCTTCTTTTCGATGCTTTCGATCGCTGTTAGGGCCCGCTCAATCGGTTCATTCGCGTCAGCATCCTCAGTTTTCTTCTTTTAGAGGTCGAAGCCTTGGAATTCGAAGGACCTTGCATATCCAATGGTGCTTGTGAACACAGGGTTTCATCATGGCCGCCAACAATGTCTATAATTTCTTCGAGTTTCTGCGTTCAGAATATACTCAACTGGAATCTTTACGTAAGGAACCGCAAGCTTTGGAAATGGACCCATGAACCACATGGAACATTGCTCTCTAGCTTGAAGTAGCTTCGGAACGAATCCCTCAGAGAACTCCATTTTATTCGCCATTCTTCCAATACAAATATATTTCAACTATGTATATATATTGAGTATTTATATTCAAGTATTAGTCAAATTTACTAACCTGATCTGCCCAGAATACAGGATATGTCCTCCCATGCAGCATTCGATATTTATTGCTGTAATGCGGTCCATTTTTCGCATAAAGACAAATATAATTCTTCACTTCCATTATAGGGTTTGTCCCGAACTCCTTGTTTTCCTGCTATATTATATATATAATTATCCTGAAAAATAACATTTAAGTGTTAATTTTTTTAACAATACACCGAATCTGTTTTTTAATAAATTAACTCCAACAGTAAACAAAGAAAAAATAAAATATACAAACTAGTAAAGTTTTTCCTGATTGAAATTCATCCGAAACTTTTTCTGACAGATATCTGTCATCGGAATTGAGTGAAATCGAAACACAAATCATTGGAACGATTCGTTCCATTTTTGGACATAAAAGAATCAGCTGTTCAGGAAAATGAATTTCCGTCCGGAAAATAGAAAAATACATTTTTAGAAAAAAATAAATGTTCAACAAAACTTTCTGTGTGTGATTTCCGATCGATTGGTATATAATTTTCATTTCTAATCAAAAAGAAACACCGTCAAATATCGATTCAAAAATTTGTCCGGCTCGATTTCAATGATAGCTATAACTCGCGCCTTACAAACAGCTGTTTATTGGAAACGATTTCATCATGGAAACATTAAAAATAAATTAACAGGAAGGTGTGTGGTTCAATAATCTATTTATTTCTAGTAAAAACAATCTACAAATGATCAGTTTTATTTTGACACCAAACATTACATATTTTAAACTCTTAATCACTCTTAAATGTCAAAAAAAAAATATTTGATGATGAAAACCAATGATAGCTTTGTATGACTGACCTCCAACGAACAAAGTTTACTGAGGATTTCATTTACGACAATTTTTTATTGACCTACATCATTATCAATGATTGTTATAAGCGACCGAAAGTGTACAAAAAATTCCAATTATTGGTTTCAATGATAGCCCAACTGACAGCTAATTAAAGTTCAACGCCTAATGACAACATTTTATTGAAATTAAACGCACCCAAAAATTCAATAAACTGACAGATTCCAGGCACGTCACCGAGTTAATGAGGCATATCTACCCAAGTAAGGTATTTTGCTGTAAGCAAGAAGTTCTATTTAGACATTTAAAGCGTGGATAGTTATTGAATTGCCCACCAAGGTTCTGAGAAAGATTAAAAAAGTCAATGTATAAACTTATGGACCTTTTATAGCTGTCATTGGTTTGCATCATTGGTTTAATAATGAGTTACAAAGAACTTTTGTTCCAGTTAATTTTTACATTTTTCAATGATGGAATCATTTTCAATGAAAAGCTAAAAGCCTTCCATTTTTTTAGTAACACAACTGTCAGTGTGGCTGTGAATAATCAACTCTAAACTAAGATGCTTGACTTCAATCAGGAATGACAGAAATTGTCAATGAATGCTATAACCGACCTGTCAAGAAAATAATTGGTTTCAATGATGAAAAGCAATAATTTATGTTTTCAGTTTTGACATAATGCGTGCAATTTGGCAGTTTCAATTTTCATTCATTTTCAAAACTGCTTTCATTATGTGTATAATTTAAGACTTATTGTACAACCGCGATTTGATTTCGAATTTTACTAAAGCTCATAGCCCAATAGGAGTTTTTCCTTTTTCTTTACAGATTCCGAGCATATCGAACATGCTTTCCGAGCGGTCAGAATTATTTTGGAAACATACCTAAACAATAAAGCTGTCACTATTTGATATTTCAATTTATTTGTCAATTTCTTCACAAACAAGAAATAAGATTCAAAGCTTAAATTAAAATGGGCTCTGCTCTGAACTAAAAAAGAATAACGCTTAATGCTTACTTAATTACTTAAGGTGGCGCTACAGTCCATGCGGACCTGGGCCGCAACCAACATGCGTCTCCAGCCAGCTCGGTCCCTTGCTAGCTGTCTCCAGTTTCGCACAACAAGTTGGTTGAGGTTCTCTCCCACCTTCTGAGCCACCTGAGTTGCAGTCTTCCTCTACTGCGCCGTCCTTCGGGATTGGATTCGAAGACTTTCCGGACTGGAGCTTTGATGTCCATCCGCTCTACATGACCTACCCATCTAAGCCGTTGGACTTTAATTCTGCTAACTAGGTCAGTGTCGCTCAACAGCCTGTACAGTTCGTCGTTATTTCTTCTCCTCCATTCTCCATCTAAGCGTACGCGACCAAAAATCACCCGAACAATTTTTCTCTGGAAGCATCCTAAAACGCTCTCATCTTTCTTTGACAGGGTCCAGGCCTCAGCGCCATAAATGAGAACCGGGATGATGAGTTTCTTATAGATGGTGATTTTGGATGCTCGAGAGAGGACTTAACTTCTCAATTGCATTCTAAGTCCAAAGAAGAAGTGATTTGCAAGAGTTATTCTTCGTTTGATTTCAGCGCTGGTGTCGTTGTCTGTGTTAATAGCGGTGTCTAGGTAGACAAAGTCCTTAACTACCTCAAAGTTATAGCTGTCCATGGTAACGTTTGTTTAACACGAGCGCCGTTGTTCAATGTCCTTTTTTGATGACAGCATATACTTGGTCTTGCCCTCATTGACCACTAAACCCATCTTCTTCGCTTTCGTCGCAATGCTCAAAAACGCTCCACTGACATCACGCTTTGATCTTTCAATTATGTCAATATCATCTGCGTATCCGAGTAATTGGATGGAACTTTGGAAGATTAAGCCTCTAGTGTTGACGGTTGAGTTTTGCACAATTCTTTCCAGAACGATGTTGAAGAAGTTGCATGACAGTGCATCGCCTTGTCTAAAACCTTTTTTGACATAAAATGCATCGGTAAGATCTTTTCCGACCTTGATAGAGCAGAGTGCATTCTCCATTGTCATTCTGCACAAAAGGATAAGTTTGACAGGCATGCCAAAACTAGACATTGCTCGGTAGAGCTCTTCCCTATAGATGCTGTCATACCATCATAAAGAGATGGTGGGTATCGATTTGAAGCTCCTAAGTTTTTTCCAGGATCTGCCGTAGTGTGTTTATTTGGTCGATAGTGGACTTTCCTGGTCTGAAGCCACACTGATAAGGACCAATCAGGTTGTTGACGAATGGCTTCAGACGTTCACATAATATGGCAGAGAGGATCTTATACGCAATGTTAATGAGACTGATGCCTCTGTAGTTGGCGCAGTTTAGAGGGTCTCCTTTCTTATGTTTCGGGCACACTATGCTGAGATTCCACTCATCGGGCATGCTTTCTTCCGACCATATTTTGCAGTTGAGTTGGTGCACGCTCCGTACCAAGTCATCGCCTGCTGCTTTGAATAGTTCGGCAGCGATGCCGTCAGCTCTAGCAGTCTTGTTTGAATTAAGTTTAGATATAGCTATCTTCACTTCGTCAAGGTCGGTAGGCGGAATTGTTGGCGTCGCCAAGGTTGAGTGGTTCTATCTCCCTTACAGCGGAATTCGGTTCGTCATCGCCGTTATATAATTTGGAGAAGTGGTCTTTCCATATTCTCAACATGGACTTCGACTCTACTACGATGTTCCCCTGATCGTCTTGACAGGCTTCGGTTCGTGGCTGGTATCCTTTGGGAGGATTTTTTTACCTTTTTGTTAAATTTACGAACTTCATTCCTGTTGTGACATCCCTCCATCTCCTGGATCGCGCGATTTCATGCTCTCTTGTGGACTCCTTAAGAGGTTATTAGAGACTCAATCGGAAAAGGATTTGGCAGTCTTTTGCGATTGTAGCCGTCTAACGTCGAAACTTCTCATAGCACTTCCTTGTTTTGGCTCGGACCGGGATATCAGTAGACGTACCTTGGCTACAACGAGGTAGTGGTCTGAGTCAATGTTGGCCTCTCGGAATGTTCGGATATCCTGTATACTGGAGAAGTGTCGTGCGTCGATCGCAATGTGGTCAATCTGGTTGAACGTCTAATGATGGCCCTAAAAGTTGAACAATTTGACAGATTACCATTATAGGGATGTCACCGATTAATAAGGCATATTTTTTAAACTCTTGAATTTTGTCGTTCTTGAACTATTTATAGACATTCGAAAATTCTCAGAAAGATTAAAGCACCCTAGGTGATTTTCTAGTGTTTTAAAGTGTCAAAAACCTTACCGTAAATGTCACAGGATCTAAAGAACATTAATTACTATTGAAATTCCCCTAAACAATAAATATTTTTTTAATCTCTTCCACCGATCAGCACAACGGATTAGTCAAATGGACATATTCAAAACTTATAACAGCCGAAGATATCTTAATTTGTCAAAGTTATTATATGATGCCAGTCCATTTTCGCAGCATCCATCATTTATTTCAAGCCACCGATATCCCACAGTCAGTTCAGCTCGGCTATGATACAAAATTTCGCGAAATCACGGTCGCCAAGGTGAAGCCATCCTCATCCATATATTATATTATTTTGCCAGTTCCAGCTCTAGATCCAACTGCAGCTCCAGCAACCAAGCTTAAGATATAAATTTGTTGAATTTAGTATAGCGACGCTCCAATTAATTACGGTTAAGCCCACACCTTAGTTGGTATAGTTGCTTTCGTTCTTGAAACTGAGAACTGGGAAGCAGGCAGTAAGTAGGAGCAAAATTAAAAGAATAAAAAAAGAAACAACATGACCAATTCATTATATTCATTTTGTGCCACAGCCACAACGGACAAAGTGCCACTTGTCTTCTTGATGCAAGACTAAGTTGGTGCAGTTGTTGCAAGGAATACAAAAAAAAACTGAAGACTGCCAGAGCGCCTTCATCCTACCTCATTGCAGCAAATTCAAATATATGCAGCTTTAGCTATAGTTTGTGTACGTTTTGAAAAGAAGGCGTAATAAATCATGACCTAGACGGCAGAGATACCCCTCCGCATTCTCTCCGTCTCACCGCTTTTTGTGGTCAAGAATTTATGCAGACGATAGGACATAGAGCAGAGGAAGTACCTTTGGATAGTTCCAGTTTCTACAACAACGTTCAGAACTTTAAGTAAAATGCATTGTTTTTGGTATGAGTTCATGAATCTTTCGAAAACGTATATAAACTTTTCACTTCTTGATGGGGTCTTATATTTATGTGGAATCTTGTATCCTGTGACGAATCTATCCCAAGCAGATGGCATTGAAGGCTTTACGACATTTGTTATATTCTATACCTTAGTTTGAATGAATGGTGTGATTTTATTGCAGCTATAAGATGTACAGAGAATCGTATAAATAGCTATTTGTGAGGTATAAGTTTGCCATAATCGGATATTCATACTGTTTACAGGTCATTTGAAGTGATTTCATACTGCATCAAGTGAGAGTCCTTCCTATTCCTATATTACAGTTAGGAATGCAATACATCATTTGATGTGATGCGATATGCAAATGACCTGTTCACACATATTACGTCGTCGTTGTGTGATGGGCAAGAGGTGTGATGTTTGAGGGAGATATAATAAGATTTACCTCACGTATTTATAAGTTGAAAATTATGGTTGGTAAGAAAATATCCTTACACATATGTATGTAGATATAATGAGGTTATTTAAGGATTCATTCATGTCTTAAAGTTTAAAAATAACCATGTAATCATAAAGACTGGAAGAAGGGTTTGTAATTTAATAGTTCTCAGAAATAATCGGAATATTAAGTAGCCCAAAAGTCCGTTTAGAACTAGGGCCTAGAGACAGACAACTCACAACCTCTCGTATGTGCGAATAATGTGGTTAGGGATGAAGCCAACCAATACTATCCGAACGGGTAGTTTGGGAAATCACTTTTAATGACAAGAATTTCCCTTGAAGGATTTGTCAATTTGTCGCAAGAGGCGCGAACACAAACTTTAGATGAGACAGTCAGGGATTGAACCCAAGACCTCTGGCATGACAGTCCTACGCACTAACCATCCAGCTACTGTTACTTCCGCTGAGCACATTAAATTCACCATTGTTGTCAGTTAACTAAAAATTTCAAATGGGGTTTAAGTGTAATAGCCTTTTAACACCAAACCCCAAAACATGGTTTTCGGTAGATAAATAATTTTCGAACTTCTGCTTCCAAGATCATATTTTCATTCTTCGTATAGAATTGCTGATAGTTGTAATGTTTTGACAGTAAAGCAGCTTGGAAATGGTTGAGCACTGTTCGGTTCGGAACAGGTTTGACTGTTTAGTCCGATTAAGTCTTACGATTTTTGAAAGTTTATGATTTCGGAAAACTTAAGTTTCTGATAGAGGTTTTCTGCCAAAAACAATTGATATTTTAGATTTAAAAAGGCTATTTTGATTATATTGAGCGTGCACTAAAGTGGTTACCCTTATAATGATTAGACACAGCAAGCAATGAGGAAAGGAGAATATGATTAGAAATTAAAAAACCGAAGCAAATTGATTTTGAATGCCTGCACATTGTAATAAGTCGGATATATTGAGCCTGGTAAAACATTCTACATTCGTGTAGTGCGGCTAAAGAAAGAATCCCTGTACTTAACATTACGACAGAAATTGGGCTATAGGGAAAACTGATGCTCATCAGTTTGCCCTAGAGCCAATAGAAGAACCGGTATTACAGTTGAAATGTTTGAGGGGAAGAATACTTCACTTATACGTTTTTTTAATAAAAATAACGATAAAACAATGATAGGCATAAGACTTTACGGCGGTGTTCAAAAAAGAAAAAAAGTTTCGGTAAGAGAACGATCTCCTATCATTTTAATAGCTGTCTTCTAAATTCTATTCAAAGGACTAAAGTACGTTATCTGGAGTCTGATTATGGGATTCACGGCGAATCCTTTTACTAGCGAGTTCGGCATTTTTTCAATAATTGCTTTCGCTTTCGCCTTCTTTGTTTTGAATTCGACCAATTAACGAATTTGAAGGTGAATTTGAAATGTCATAATGTTTGTTTGCAGCTTTTTTTGGCGGATTCACAAACGAAAGTGTTTATTATTATTCACTGTTCCATTTCGAAACAAACAACATTTTTGGAAAGCTGTCAAACCAAAAGTGTCAAATCTCTGGAATATAGGAAGAAAAAGTCAAACCAAAAGTGTCAAATCACTGATGTATAGGAAGAACTATTTTCGCTCTGCCGTGAATTCGTTAATAAGGAAATACGACGCTAGTCGAGTTTGAAAGGTCGAATTAAAAACGAACCGCCGCGAACCGCGAATTAGGCCCCAGGGCAATAGGCTAAATATGAGAATTATACACGAGTTTTGGACGAATAAAAAGCTTTGTAAATTATAGCCAGATCAGAAGAGTTAAAAAACTTCTTGCATCGTCGCAGAAAACCTAAACACTTTAAACTTGAATTTTTGGCGATGTTAAAAATATGCGATCACTCTACAACAAGTGGTTTGAACTGGCATTAGGAGAGGCTTTCCTTTTTGAGGCAGTAAACAGCATTGAGTTTTCGAAGCGTTAAGTTCTACGAGGTGTTTGATTGCTCATTGGACAATGTCGTCAAGATTAGAATTTAATGAGCTTATCATACGCTTCTGTTGGTAGTCCAACATACAAAGAATACGGAACAGCGAAATAATTTATTGGGTAAGAAGTTTCAGACAAAAGATCATCTATAAAAGTAGAAAGAGTGTCGGAGACAAAACGAAGCCCTTAGGCACACCAGTGTTTATTTTTTGGATATCAGATTTGAACACGTCCAATTGATTTGAACGGTCTGAAAGGCAATTCTCAACCCAACAAAGAAAAAGAATCATCACTACCAAAAAGTTACAGTTTTGTGATTTTCAAACTGGTTTATCCCAGAAATTGATTTGGCAGTTATGGAAATTAAATTTTTTAAGGTAAATGCGTCACCAATTAACTCAATTAATTTTAAAATTTAATACTTTCTTGATTGATTTTGAAGTAAGAGGGACGTCGAAAACACGAGTCTGTTTGTATATACCGTCATTGGGAAAGCAAAATAGCATAATGGCGTTGGAAATTTTATGTATAGTGTCCGGCAAAAAAACCTCCCGTATTTTTAGACGTTTATATTTAAAGCTATTTATAGATAAAATGGTATTCCGGGTATAGACAGATAGAAGTCTACGTGCCGTTTTTAATAATCATAACGGCGTAGTACCCGTAGGGTGCAATCCCTGCCTGTGCCTCCTTAATTCAAAACAAAAAAATAATTTTCGCGGGTACTGCCTTTTGCGAGAAATTGACAAATCCTTCAAGAGTAATTCTTGTCATGAAAAAGTACTTTCTCAAACTAGCCGTTCGGATTCGGCCTAAAATTGTAGGTCCCTTCCATTTTTGACAACAGTACTCGCACACAGGAATGGTTGAGAGTTGTAAGTCACTAGGCCCTGGTTCACAACGGAATGTTGCGCCACCCCATTTGATTTGATTTGAATGGCGTGGCACGATGAGCATCGCGCATTTGTCGCGATTACTACTCAGCGAGCATTTTGCATTCGATTTCAACTTGTATGACATGTTCCTGTTCCGGATAGAAAAACAATTATTCAAGTTTGGTTATCAACGGGTTTGGTTATAACGGCTTCTGCGCTAAAGAGAAAATTGTCTGGCCGACCTTTAATTCAACAACGACGGATAATGTGCCACGTGTAAGTGCGTCTATCCAGAAATCTCCGAGGCGATCAGTACTTAAACATGCAGCTGCCCTTGGATTGTCTGATAGGAGTGTAAGACGTATTTTGCACACACATCTTCACATGCGTCCCTACAATATGATGATCGCACAAGAATTAAGTGAAAGATATTTTGAAACTCGCAGAGCTGTTTGTGAAGACATTCTTCATAACATTCCCGTTGGTGCTGTTTTAATTTCGTCTGACGAGGTCCATTTCCATTTATCGGGTACTGTAAATAAACAAAATTTTCGATACTGGGCAACAGAAAACCCTCAAGAAATTCATCAACGACCACTTCACAGCACTTATGTGACAGTTTGGTATGCTGTTGCTAAATTTGGTGTGTTAGGTCCGTATTTCTTCCAAGAAAATGGTCAAAAAGTTACAGTTAATGCGAATCGCTACTATCACATGATTGAGACCTTTCTCCAACCCAACTTTATTCAGTTTACTAGGAACCACAAAAAAGTATGGTTCCAACAAGATGGGGCCACAGCACACACTTCGCGGCGTTCACTAAGCATTTTGAGAGAGATGTTTCCGGGCCATCTTCTTTCTTTACGAGGAGACATTACCTAGCCACCAAGGTCCCTCGATTTATCACCTTGTGATTTTTTTCTTTAGGGACAAGTCTACACTCACCGCGCAACGTTTTTGGAAGCACTTAAGGAGGCAATCACTCAGGAAGTGGCAGCCATTACACCACAAATGACACGACGAGCAATGGGAAACTTCCGGGAAATGCTTCGTAAATGTATTAATAATAGAGGACAATATTTACCGGATATAATGTTTAAAACTAAGTAAGTATTTTATTTAATGTAAAAGGCAAAGTATTTAATTAAAAAAATTCTGTTAATTTGTTCATTTATTTTTCACTGTACAAATCAAGAGCTAGTGTTACGTAACCGTAGCCACTAGATGCCGCCTCCGTAAATTCCGTAGATGACGAAAGGATTTATTTTGCCAAGCTCTCAAGAGTTAGGGTAAGTTCCAAAATGCACAAGTCTTGCCGAAAAAATTCATAAATTGCATTTATTGCAAATTATTGCAAGAATGCGACAGATATACAATATCAAAAACCAAATCATAGATGTCATCATAATAGTCGTCTTTAAAAAAAAACAATGACAGAAATAATTAAGTTTTTCTTTCAACTCATTAGTAACAAAAACAATCATTTTTACAAAAATTTAGTAAATATTCAATTATTACTCATCTTGTGCTTACATTTTCCTTACATTTTCCTGCACGCCACAAAAGATATGAAATGACAGCTGTCATAATGTTTCTTTGAACAGAGTTACCGACTGCAGTAATGCAGTGTATTGACATTTATAAACGCAAATCTTGTATTTCTGCTGCATTTTTACATTAGTGAACTTGCCCTTATTTAATCAGTTAGGGCTATCGTTGAAATCAATTCGGGCCAAAATTTTGTGTGGATATTTGACTGTGTTTCCTTTTAGTTGTGATTTCAAATTATGTACTCACAGAGTTTTTTTAATTGGATTTCAATCAGAAAATATTTGTCAATGTTCACTAAGTGACCAGTCAATGACAGCTAAAACTGGCCCCTAATAGTGAAATTTCTAAATAACATCCCTGTTTAACATAAGAGAAAACGTAGTGCCGTAACGTAATTCACAACTCGTAATGCGAGAATTGTAATAGAATAATTTATTTCCTGTTTTTTCCAAACGAACAAATTGAAATTTGATTAACTATCCCTTAATCAATAATGTGTACCTGAATATGTTTAGTTTTTCTACGAAACATAAACCTTAGCCTTTTAAATTTAATTAATCGAAAACAAATTAATAACAAGTGATTTTCATATCAGATCAATTAAAATATTCTTAGTAACCTTAGTTAAAAAAAAATAAATTCAAACGACACAGCACAATCTCTGATTGTTGATGAATAATTTATTGATCAATTCTGAATTGACGATTAGTCATTATTTTGTATTGTAATTGAGAACTTGGGTCATATTTTTATGTTTGTGTTTAAAGGTTCATGTGTAGCAAGTTTCATGTAAGGAGGTAGTTAATTATAACGACATTCTTAGCCTTTCAGAAAACTGTGGCTTTTCCGGTCTTTGTATCGCGATTAGGTATAACCTTAAAAATGATACATAAACAATGACGGATCTCGAATAAGGTCAATAGTTTATTTTCTTTGGTTGGTTCGGATGGCAATCTATCCTTTACAGTCTCGACTTTATTAAATGTGTCTAAATTAAATGTCTTTCAAGTTTAAGCCATAACTGTGGGTAGGAAATTTGTATATGTTGAACTAAATATACAAATTTTGCTGTTTCCTGGAAGCCTTCATATGGAAGAAGGTATAGGAAGCTATAATTAGAAGGAGCGTGTGCTATTATACAATGTATGACTTCAAGGAAGACAGGCAGGACTTCTATACTTGCTTTCTTTTTGGCCTTAAAATATCTTTTCTTTATGTTAATGCAATTTTCCACACGAAAAAATATCTACCTATCTTTTATAAGGTCGTCGTCCTGCTTATCTATGGCACACCTCTTATGCCATTTTTAATACTCGTATCCTTTCTTGATATGAATTTGTTTTGACTTGACTTACATCCATACTCTCTGGAACCCCCACCCTTAATACCACCTTTTTATAAGGAAGGGAGGATGTTCATATATCTAAATATAAAAGTTCTATATACTTTTAGCTCATCCGTCGACGTCGGTCGGTCGTCGTTTTGCTGTTGCTGTTGATGGAAAAATATTTGCCAACGTTGCTCTAAGAATCGTGCATGAGATGAAGTTTTTATCATTATTTTTCTATTCTTTTGCTTTTGGGTTCATTGTTGTGGGACAACGAACCATAACCTTTTTGCACCGACGACACGACCAACTGACGACCCATAAAGTCCTTATTCCCATTTCTCAACCCAAATAAACTAAACACCCACCCACCGGATGGGGCCGGCTGGGCCGGGATGACATGGCCTTGGAGAGGTACGTTCAAATAAACAAACATTCATTCTTATTATCACATACATACATAACATACACATAATACATATATATGTATATACATATATATAAAGATGTAGGTAAGAGGTGGTGATACAATTTTGTTACAATTTTCTCTCGACATCATCACTTTTATCATTTTATTTTTGTATTTCGTATCTAATAAGAAGTTACAACACGTTATTGTTTCCTTCCACCATGTTTTATTTTAGTTCTATAGGTAAGTAGGTTGGTGGTACATAAGTAGATACAGCTATGGCCAACATAATAGGATCATTCCTTCATTTTAAAATTAACTGTCAAACTATTCAACTAACTGTCAAACTATTCACGTAGGAATCTTTTGTGTGATATATGCCCACTAACTTTACAGATATTTAAAATTTAGCTGGTAAAACTAATTGGACAACTTGAAAAAAATGTCATAGTCTTGTTTTGGTACAAGGGGGTGTTTTCTTTTTAATATAAGTTTTTTTAAATTAAAAGGTGACAAATTTGGTGGATCCCACTTATTAAATTCTATTCTTTGATGAAATTTTAAAAACATACTAGAATAGTCGCATACAAAGAATCAAATCTGGCAATACTTTTTTGGAGTTGGTCTTTTTGACAGCTGTCACTCGGTTTATACACAATTTACTTTGTCATTTAAAAATTATTATATCGGGTTTTTCAATAAAACGGCTACAAAAGTTTTTTTTTAAATAAAACAAAAACGGTTTTGAATATCAATGAAATTCTTTATTCCTGAAAAAGTACGTTTGATGCCACTGTGTATGAACTGGAATTCTTTTGCATGGCCACCAATGGCACGCTTGCAGAAGTCTAGACGCTGAACCCAATTTTCGACGGATTTCAAGCATAAATCGGACGACACTGCTGCATTTTCACGTTCGATATTCTTACGAAGTTCATCATCATCACTGGTTGCTGGCTCGTTGGCATAACCAGTGGTCTCCAATTAGTTTCGCTTCAAGGCCGTTTTAAGAAATGAAATAACCATCGTGGTTCGCAAATTTTATTTATAAGAAAAAATATTTGTTAAACAAATGTAATTTATGGAATAGCAAAATTATTTTATTTTCGAGAAAAACTTTACACATCCGACATGAGCTCGCATTCCAGCTTTCCCTTGCCTTAAACTTTAAGGTCATTGATATGTTTTAAAGAATCCTTAAAGATAGCAATGACAGCAACATTTTCTGACGTTATTATGTAACAGTAGATCGTCATATTGTGCATCAACTTTTTCGTCAATAATTTCAAATCAAAATGTTGCAATGATGATTTTACACGAAGAAAGCTTACTACTTTTGAGTTTGCAGCAAAGCATAGTTTGATGAATAATACAGTGTTAAGAAATCAAATTTTCATTACATCTCTCATTGCTTCTCAACAGGTGAAGTAGTATTTTTTTTCCCAACCATTAATGGTTACCGATAAGAGTTTCTTCAAGTCTAACTCATATTTTTCAAAATAATCCATCACTGCTTTGATCATGTCTTCTCCTCGGGGTATTCCTAAGAGCGGTAAAAGAGCGAATATATCCTCAACAAAAGTTTCTCTCCTTTTGTGCAGGTAGCGTACAAAAATAATTAACTGTGACGTATCAGTGACATCGCATGATTCATCCATAGCCAAGGCGTAATAGTTTACATTATTTAACTGCCTTTTTAAATCACAGTGATTTGCTTCGGCCAAAACGCGTGTATTTCTGGTGCTAGAAGAAGCAGATAACGGAGTCCGTCGTATCGTTTCAACAACATCCTTTTTGTTCTCAAATAAAGCCTTACCCGCCTCAAGAAAGCATTCCTTAACTACGTCAGCATCAGTAAATGGTTTCATATGCTTAGCCAGAGTCCAAGATATACGTAAGGAAGCCTCATCACATTTTCCCTGCTCAGTCATTGAGAGACTTATGATCTGGGTCGAAGATTGATAGTAAACTTGCAATTTAAGACTTACGCAGATCACTACCAAGTGGAAAGTTTCAGCAAATGATTTGTGTTTGGTATCATAAAGTCGTTTTATACTCGAGCTCTGAATTAACGCCACTCTTTGGTTACAAATCAAGCACATTGGTACTTCTCCAGCACGATTTGGCAGCGTAGAACAAAATAAATCGGTCCATTTCGGAAAAAGTTGTCTATTTTCAAATTTAACTTCTCTTTTTTTCGGTTCCATAGTCAAAACTCGTTATAAACAGCCAAAACTCGCTATTGTAAACAGGAAGGTAATTACACTCGTAAAGTAAACAAGCAAACGTTATATTTATTTCAGCGCACCGCGCGGCGTCCTTAGCTCAAAATTAAAACAAAACACTGACCTCACGGCGCGCGGCCGGCAGAGCGATCACGTGATGAATTACCTCCACCTTTGCGACACTTGCCGCAATCCACGAACTCTTTCCCGCTCGCTCGTAACTTGGCCAAGTCGTTTTCGAATTGACGTCAACAAAGATGATGTGGGGGATACATTATTATTAAATAACGTACAGCTCGCGTCAATCTTTTTGGGGCCACGAAAGTTATTTATATAGGAAGTAGACTTTAGTGTGGGTCAGCGGTCCGGATGGGGACCAAACATGGTTTCCAATAAATTGATTGTGACTTTTGCTGTGTGGCGCCGAGCCGCGCCGCCCGTCCTGTTGGAACCACATTTCAAAACCCATATCATCTAATTGGTTCCAAAAATATTCGGTTATCATTAAACGGTAGCGATCCCCATTCACAGTAACGTGCACGTCTTGATCATCACGTAAGAAGTACGGACCAATGACGCCGCTGGCCCATAAACCACACCAAACCGTCTTTTTTTCAGGATGCAATGATGAATACGTGTGGATTGCTGCCTGACCAAAACCGCATATTTTGTTAATTGACGAAGCCATTTAGCCAGAAATGAGCCTCATCGCTAAAGATGATTTTTCGGTGAAAATCCGATTCATTTTCAAGTTGTTGCTCATTCCAATTCACAAACATACGACGCTTCTGGTGGTCAAGCGGCTTCAGTTCTTGCGTCAATTAAATATTAAGATCTTGTAAGGATCTTGCCAAGATATTTTCGCAAAATTCACCACAACGATGGCACAGAGATGCCCAATGCTAGAAAACGACGCGTGAGACACATTTGGGCTTTTTGGAAATGAAGCATCAGCTGCAGCAATATTCTCGACACTACGGGAACTTCTTTATCTCAATGGCACGGGAACATTTTGTACTGTGCCTGTGGATTCAAATCTGTCCACTAAACATGTTGATTTGCTAGGACGATTGTAACGACCATAAATTGGACGTAGCGCTCTTAACTTTGGGACCACTGACTCCGAATTTCTGTAGTAAATTTCAATAATTTCGACTCGTTGTTGGCTCAAATATCTTTCCATTATGAAATGGCAACCCTTATTGAAGAGAAATGTCGAAACAGCGGCAAGAAATATGGCGTCGCTTGCTGTTCCTATCGCTCTGCTTTTGTAGCGCCAAGGCAATAAAACAAACAATTTATTGAAGGCAACTTTTGATGTGCGCGTTATCTCTCGTCGTGGACCTATGGCACCCTAGCGCGGTTCCCAGCATTGTGCGATTCAACAACGCTATACTACTTTTTGTGAGGCTTTTAAGACGCTTTTTAATTCGCAGATGAGCCTGAAACTATTGACGCCTTGGAAGAAAATATGTTGTTCATTATTGCTGCAGACAGCTGTATGTGTACGTATTATTTCTTCTTGAAAACCTCACGTCTAAAAATAAATGCTTCACAGTAACTCGAGAAGACAATTCCAAAAAGTTCAACCACATTATTCCGGTATTATTATTGAAAATTTGCTTCAGTTCAACATGATTTAAAACATTTTGAAAAAAATTTTAGAAAGTCAGGGGTGGAATCGGGTAAGGTTATTTGTGATAGGTGACAGTCACAATCAACAAATTCGGTCTGTGTAAGGTGATAGTCACCGGTGACAATCACGATTTGGTGACTTTTTCTGGTGACAGCGCTTTAGTTGTCACTTTCATTGGAAATTGAATTTTATTTTTAGTTGCTGAAATTTCAAGACAATAGGAATGTGTTTGTGCCTTTGATTTTACATTCTGAAAATGAAAATATTAATCATAATAGAAATGTCCGGCTCTTGAGGATTAATCTCCGCAATCAAATAAACATTCTTGATCTTCCAAGTCCAAAGTAAGTACGCATATGTGCTATATAAGCGGTCAACACAAATTCCCCCTATTCTTCGATTAGCCGTGACTTAAAATTTTCTTGGAGGTGGTGGCTACCAAAGGCAAGTTGGCGCTGACTGGTCAGCTCCAGTGGGCCAAAGTACTGTTTGTGAGGTTATTTCTTTGACCTTAAAACAAATGGAGAGAAAATTGTGCCCACTTACAATCAAATTTAATCAATGGGCTTCAGAAGCAAGAAAGATCTTCTTCTACGAAAAATGTCAAATTAATGGAGGTAGGATTTTGTTTCTTAGTAAAAATAAACTAATTTTTTATTACTTGTTTTTATTTTATTATTTGTTTTCTAGTAATCGGCTGCATTGATGGGAGTCATATTATGATTCTCCGCCCTTCGGAAAATGAGCATATGTATTTCAATAGAAAAGGTAGACATAGTGTAAACGCTATGATCGTAAGTCAATTTTTTGATTCATTAATTTTTGTTGCTCACGACAGCTTTGTATGGAGACAGAGTGCTCAACGAGAAAAGTTAAATGCTGACTATTGTGCAGGCAGAACATCATCGTGGCTACTTGGTACATCAAAACTTATAATTACATAATAATCCGGATAGCTTCAGATCGGTTTTTGAATACAACCACTGAAATTGTAACAAACGGCAGTGAATTTCTTTTAAAGTGATACCAAATTCCAAACAAAATTTGGTGATCACCTTACACAGACGCAAAAATTAGTTTGATCACTTTTTATGATCACAAAGGTGACAATCAAAAATCACCTTAGCCGATTCCACCCCAGGTCAAATTTTGTTTGGACTTAATATAATGGACAATACATAGAGAAAAAAAATTGTCTTCAATTTGTTTTCCTGTTTTTCATTTTGAAATTACGAATAAAACAAAAACTGAAGGAAAGGGGTTCGTTCGTAGAGTATGGTTAAAGTAAAATTGTTTTTAACAACAAACGGCGCTTTCGATGAAATACTGTTTCAGAACCAAGTTCGTGTTCTTATATTTATGAATATTTATGTTTCCTTAAAATAAAAACTGAACAAAAATAAATGTAAACTTCAGCATAGCTTTGTTTTTTAAAGGAACTCCAATTACTGGACGAGGAAACAAAAAAAAGACTAAAAAACATCTTTTGTACATGCGGTTATAAGTTTACCAAAAATACATAAAACAAAATAAGTTTTTCAACATTTCGGTGTAAAGTCCTTCAACAACTCAATCATCTCCGAGAAATCCTCCTCATCGTGTTCATGTTGCAACGCAGAAATGTGCGAATGTAAATTTGTATAATAATAATATTTTAAATATTTTCGGTATTGGGAAAACAATTCCGCATTGACAGTTATATTCAGAGTTGGAATATCAATTTTGGTCACCTGCATCTTTGCGGACATATCCAAGTTTTTTTTCCAATTTTACAATGTTCTTCCGCATCGAAGAAATATCAATTTGGCTTTGGTTCTGTCTTCAGTTCGAGTCGGATTGTTGTTGATTTTTCAAGATGTTATTGTTGTCTTCTTTGGTTTGAGTAGACCCTATCTTGGAAGACATTTTGAGAGCAAAGTAATTACAGTAGCTGTGCAGAGCCTCTAAGATAATCATCAAATACTCTTGACGATAGACAATTGATTTCAGCTTTGATAGCGATTCATCTAAATGGCGTTCCTCGTCAAGAGCACACTCGAGCTATCGTATTTTGCGTAAGTTTTCGAAAATCGTCTGAGGTCCCATTTTGCCAGCAGCGGGATCTAAACGCTTCAGGAAGAAGCAATGTACTAGTATCGCACAAAGTGACAATTGAAGTTTTTTAGCAGACTTCGGCGGTTTTGTAAAGTTCCATCGTGAATGCCGACGTCCTTGGTCCGACAATTGGGTATTTAATGCCTGCATTCGTGTTTTTAACTTCACACAAGCTTTGTACATTTGCCAAACTGAGATAAAGCGATTGAGATCCTTCTCGATGCAGAGCGAAAACAGTGACATAACTTTCTTGACCAGCACCGAGGAGCTCTTGTACTAGGACAACGCAAAGAGCTCTATAACCAGCGGTTGTGTCGAGGCATTGTAAATAAATTTAACTGGATCTTGCGGCATTTCCAGCATTTTGACTAGAAAATACAAAACTTGGATTATTCGCTCTATTCGCGTGTCTTTAGAGTTACTCTCTCTAAAGGTCTGGTGGTTCATAGCCTAATGAGAGAAGCTGTCATGTCTGCGCTCATAAACCAAATTTAGAGGTGACAGTATTTACAGTTACTTATATTTTACCTCGAGCAACTGCTAAAGACATAATGACAGAAATTGTGTCTATTATTATGGCCATAGCTGTATCTACGCACCAGGATGCTTTGTGTTCCATCACAATCATCATACCTCGTACTTCATCTTTGTTCCAGGTTCAGCTTCATCTTTAGCCCCCAACCTCAACCCCAGCCACCATTATCATCCGGCCAACACGTAGAATTCACAATTTGTATTCCCCTATCCTTTCTATAAGGACATCACACACCAAAATATTATTACGAAACAAAAAAAAAAACAAAAATAATAATAACGCCAAGAAATGAGCAACGTTCCTTATTCAATTGTGTGTCTGTTGTACTGTATATGGTTCCTCGTCCTCGGGCGGAGCGGTGGTGTTAGAAAGTTCCAGTTAGAGGAGGATTTCGTTTTCGTTTTTTGAACTGGAGCGAGAGTTATATTCTATCATAATTCTTGTGTACGTGCAGTAATAAGGTGTCAAGGAAGAGCAAGTACGTATAGTGTGTATAAGACCGGGGGTGCGAGTCAATGGGGTCTGATAAGTTCATTTAACTCCTCGTCCTATCCTATATACTGATGGAGCACACGGTTTGTACATACATAGGTATACCCTTATCCTTATTGCTTGAAAGTTCTTTTTTTCCTCGTTAACTTTTATAGAAACTATTTTTAATACAAAATTACAGAGAGTAAGATGATTTAAGAGAAAAATATGGATTTCCAGCATTTGAAGACCTTAAAGCTTAAACGCAACGCTTTTCCTTAACTTTTTGGAACAAACTTACTTTTAGCACATTGGTAGCTTGGTTCTCCAAAAGACACTCAGTAAGAATCGTTACTAAGTAGTTTGGGACTCTTAACGCACTAAAACCAACAGTTAATCAGGATTAATCTATGAAACATGGACAAGAGTTATAGTTATGATACTCCCAAAGTTGTTACACCATCAGCTCATGAGGCTTGGTACCGCTTCATCGTCTTCATTATGGCTGAATGTGAATCACGAACACGCTTCAGCTTTGGATTCACCTGACGTTTACTAGTTCAGCCATTGAAATTTAATGCATGCTAATACAATGGAGCTTCGACCTCACGTTTCGTTTGACAATCGCTTCGTAATGTAACGTAATGTGACTCCAAACGAAAGCTCTAGTTCATTTTTTCGAACATTTGCTTTGTCTGACAGCTCAACAGCTGTCAAAGAAATGTCAACAAACAAAATGTTTGCTCTTTGGAGGGATGAAATAATAGAAATGTCATTCAAAGCAACCTCTAAGCAGGCCCACCGTAACGCAGACGAATCCGAAGCGTGTTTGTGATTCAACCATTAAGAAGTTGGTATGAGTTCGTATATTTATCTGGCAGCAAAATAGCAGTCTCATTAGTAAATGTGGCCATGATAGCATTGATGTCTACTGGAATATAAGTTGCATACAGAAGTTACAAGGTTGGTCCTAAAACTCTGCGTTGTGGTACTCCGGCTTTAATGTTCTTAAGTTCCGAGTAATGTTGATCGCACCATACTTCAAAGAGTCGGTAAACATATAAAATTTAAATATTTCGTAGTACTGCTTTGGTACCTATAAGTTTATACAGTTTGTACTTAAGTCTCGAGTGACAAACCTTATCAAAGGCTTGAGCAGCATAATAGAATCATTGTTTTTCTTCAAATCCCTTCTCCATCAAGTCTATGGTTTGTTTCTAAACCCAAACTGAAGGTTCGGAATAAGTCTTTTTTCTTTTATTATTTTGCTAAGCCTCTTGAACAACAGTAAGCCTCCGAAATAAAAACGATCCTGATCAATTTGTTCGATAAAAATTTGTATAATTTTGATTAATTTCACAAATCCAATCAGCAAAGAAACGGTGATTGACCGGCTTTATTTGTATGTTCACTAAACTTCAAAAGCTTTAAGACTTCAGTCTACATGAAAAGTAGTCTGAAATTTCTACGAGGAATTGCAAAACCTAGATTTTTGTCTACTACAAGGGCTTATGGCTGAATCACAAACCCGCTTCGTCTCTGTTACGGTGGGCCTGACGATTCTATTATTTCATCCCTCCAAAGAGCAAATATTTTGTTTCTTGACATTATTTTACAGCTGTTGAGCTGTCGGGCAAAGCAAATGTTCAAATAATTGAACTAGAGCTTCCGTTTGGAGTCACATTATGTTCTTTTCCTTACGATTGTCAAACGAAACGTGAGGTTCAAGCTCCATTGTGATAGCATGCATTAAATTCCTATGGCTGAGCTCGTAAATATCAGGTGAAGCCGAAGCTGAAGCGTGTTTGTGATTCAGCCATTATAAGCTGAAATATTCACATTGTTATGCCGGCCTTTAGATTCGAAACCTGCAGTGGCTGCAAAATGTTGTCCTTTTTTGGTGAATTTGAGCAATTTCAAAGCGATGTTAAAGCGTGTATTATTCCATTTTTAAAAATTAAGGAGTTCTCAGCTGTCAAATGTCAAAATAAGAAATCTTCAAAAGTGAAAGTTGCTTAAATAGCAGGTTCTTCAATGTATGTAGACGAAAGCTTTTGGAAATCCCTTTATCTTTATGAAGTAATTTTTGAATAAATCTGTAATGCAGTTAGTTGTTTTTGTATACCTCTCTCCCCTTCCGAAATGTTTTCCTAGCTACGACAGTATAACATAGAAAGTTCTACATAGTATTTTGTAGTAATAAAATTCCACCCCCACTCTGATTATGAATGTTACGCGCCATACGAAACGAAATGAAACGAACGCATACGTGGCACCATCTGGATGAATTATGACCCAACCAAATGCATTTTTGTTTTCAGGATATGTTAGAAAACAAATAAATAAGCAAAATTAGCGCACTTTGCTTTCATAACGTAGGTACATTGTAGCTTGTAGCTGTACCTAGACTAGAGCCGAGTCATTTCGGTATCACATCCTTGCTACACAAAAACGCACGTGTCAGAGATTTTCTAACACAGCTTCACACTCTTTTTTTCGTGCGTGTTAATAACTTTTGGATGAATGACAACACTATACACATCCATTTTCCAGGATACATATTACAGTTAAAAGGGTTGCCATATATCTTCTCACAGTAATTCAACTTTAGGGGATGATGATATTTTGAAAAAAAGAGAGAAAATAAAAATAGCGATGTTATTACCGGTATAGCAGACTGACTTGGACTTATCGTGTCGTGACGTAGCGTCAGCGTCATCATCATCATCATCCTATGACCCCACGTACATTATAGAAGCTTATATTGTACAGGGTGATGGTATTAAATCGTAAATTATAATCAAAATTTAATGAATGGTAAATTAGAGCGATAAATTATGTTGGCGGGGTTTTTTATTACTTTTTTGTTTCTCTCTTCATTTTTAAATTTAACTTTAAAGTTTATAGCCTGCGGAATTATTTCATAAATTTGTTTACATTCTAAGAAATTGCTGTTTCTCATTTGATTTCATTCCGGAACTAATTTGGTCGTTTGAAATAGAAAATAATGTACCCTAACTTCTTTACAGATAGACAAATAAATCATAAGCATAACGTAGGCTATAAGTACATACTTAACAGTTGGGAAAAGGGTGACCTATTTCGACTTTTAATTCATAACTCACCGTCTCACTATGTTTTAAAACATAAACAAATATCTTCTGTTTCCCCAAGCCGGAATTTCAATGCAAAAGCATATTTTTAGGGGCTCATTATCATTGGAGGATTCAATAATTAAAACCAGGCATTCAAATTTTATTTGACAGATCGGTTATAGCCGTCATTGAAATTTTGACGAGTCCATAACAAAAACGCTTTCCCGATAAGGCTAACGTTAATCGAATTCATGTGAATATTTGTCAACTTGCGTTAATAAATGGCCATGATCAATGCGAAAAAAAACAGACTTCTCCAGTTTTTTAAAAATGCAATATGTAAATGTAACATAACTATAAATTAAATGTTTACAATCCTCTGTGTAAACATTTATTAAAAGGGTACATAAAGTTACTTACCTGACGCAGCATAGGTGAACAATAAAACCATCTGAATTATCGAAGAAAAAGAGAGTGGAATGGGATGTGTCCATCAAAACTTACATCTGATATAATTTGTAATTAGTCAAACTCCTCGTTGAGGAACTTTAAAAATGCAAAACATCAATGTACCAGAATTTTTGGAAATTTGTTTGGATTTTAAAATAAGCATATGTCAATTGATATTTTTTTAACTTTTTTCAATTATTAACCACATCATTTTTACTTGCGACATACAGCTGTGGACAACTAATTAGAAACATTACTTGCTTCTCATTTCCACATTACCTGTATGAAGTGTGACTAGAATAGCGGTACCCAAAACGGTGTAATGCAAGCGTTATTACATAATTGTTTGAAAAAGCATTATTTGTGCATAAGTCTTTGCAAAGTACACAATAAAATCAAGGTAGAGTGTAAAAAGTGTTAGTTTTAACTGCGTTTTAACAGTTAAATTACAATTGATTTGGGTGAAATAAAAATAATCGTTTTATTTTGTATTGGTAAGTAGAAAATTCTGAATTGTCTGCAAAAGTTTTTGAAGAATAATTTTTTTAAATCTTGTAGGTAATTACAATGGGAAAAAGTAAATAGTTGTGATCCTCCCTCAAGGAAAGCAATTCTTGAACTTTGGACGCTTAAAATGTTCTATAGAGTAATTGCATCTTAAATGAACTGTTCTGTAAAGAAAGTTTCCAATGCAATTAAGCATTTTCAAAACTTCGGGACTGCTGAAAATGTACCTCGTAAAAAACTGGCCCGTAAGATAAGCTGCCAAATAGATCGAGCAATTAGTAGGCTGGCCAAAAATTACCCAAAAATAAGCTCCACAGAGATACAACGCCAACTCTCGGTTGCATTCCCGATAGGGCCACGCACAATCAGAAGAAGATTGGTGGAAGTTGGGTTGCATGGTCGTGTTTCTCGGAAGAAATCATTTGTAACCGCAAGGTAACATAGACTTAGAATAGAGTTCGCAAGATCACACTCCAGCTGGACACAAACGAATGGAAGTACATAGTGTGGAGGGACGAAACTAAAATAAATAGGATCGGCCAAGATTATGTCTGAAGGCCAAAAGGAACAGCGTTTCACCCTAAATACGTTTTGCCAATAATTAAGCATGAAGGCGGCTCGCTTAACGTTTGGGGTTGTTTCTCGTGGTGTGGAGTTGGCCCAATCCATCGAATTGATGGAACGCTGACAGCCGTTAAATACATTGACATTCTTAAGGAACGATTAGTGGATTGGGCCGATGAAAACATGCCAATGATATGGAAGTTTCAGCAAGACAACGACCCCAAGCACACTGCTGGAATTACAAAACAGTTCTTTAGGTACCAATCGATAACAGTTCTGGAATGGGCATCATCAAGTGCAGAATTACATCCGATAGAGCATCTTGGGGCAGATGTTAAAAGAGCTGTTGCTCTCAAAAATAACTCCAACAATGATGTTCTTTCGAAGGTATTAAAAATAATAATAAGCTGCTTTTAAGGCTATACCCGTAGAGCAGTGCAGTGGCTTATTTCATCAATTGAACGAAGATGTCGGGAAGTAAATAAAAGGTAAATGATATTATAACGTTATACATTTTATAATTAGATGTAATTTTTCTCTTTGTTTCTAATTAGTTGTCCACCAATAAACGCTGTGTTTTCGCAGAAACTGCCATATGAAATAAATTTTATGTTTGGGAAACATTGTTTTAGGTTTAAAAAATATGTTTTGAAAAAATTATTTTCAAAACAAAACAAACAAAAAAATACAGCTACTGCTTTAAAAGTGAAATCAATTTGTGTTTCTAATTAGTTGTCTACAGCTGTATATGAACTATATGGCAAGTTTTGCGTTCGTGCAAAATTTCGAACTCGAGATTTTAATCAAACATGATAATACGAAGGTAGAGAAGTCGAAAAATGTGGGTCCCGCGATTCCGTCCGCTCTGTTTGGTCTGTCTGTCTACTCTCCTACAGCCTAAACCATTGGGTAGATTGTGTTCAAACTTGGATGTTAAGGTTTTGGGCAGATTCGCTTCAGGCGTTTTTTTAATTTTTTTTAAGAACAAAACTTACAGTGGCCCCCTTACAATTTGTTTGGTCAAAAAACGAAAATTCGAATTTTCTCAAAAACAAATCGATAGATTTTTTTAATTTTCTCTAAAATTTAATTTTTTAACTTGGCTTCTTTTAATAAGAAAAACATATTTTTGTATAAATAGAACCGTTATTTCGTTTTTTTAATTTTCTCAGCAACTTCTGAACCGATTTCAATTATTTTTTTTGAATAAGCTCTTGCCTTAACAATATTTGATTATCAAAAGTAAAATTTTTTATTTTTTTCGATGTTTAAAAAATATAGAATTTTTTTTTCAAAATTCTATATTTCAAAAACGGGTCAACATTTTTTTACGAAATTCAAATGTAGAGCGTATTTGAAGAACAAAATTAAAAAATGTATACATACAAAATAAATTTAAAAAAAAAAACAGGTCTAACGATTTTCAAAAAAAAAAAATGTGCACAATAAAGGGTTTTTTGATTTATAAAATGGTATTTAAATTTTTGAAGACACTTATTTTTCAGGTAAAATTTTGAATCTTAAAATAGTTTTTTTTTTAGTATTTTAACTGTATTAAATCCATCTCCCATCTCATCAGATCAAATCCTATGCATGAGCCCGAAGAGCGCATTATTTTGACAAAATTTTAGTAACATTTCTATCATTTGGTAAATATTTATGTATTTTTATAAGTTTATAACCGTGTAATTTTGTATACCTGTTCGTATTCCTGTTTTTTTTTTTTAAACTTTAATGTAAAAAATACACTGAACGTAATAACTCCATGTTTGCGCTGAAAACTTGTTGGAAAGAAGGAATGTGATTGGATTGTGGTAGGTACCTTCTACCTTACAATAACATTCCTTCATTATCAGCATAAACATGTCTTTATCTTTCTACCTGCATAAAGCTTAGCACGCCAATGAACTTAGACACCTAACTAACTAACTACACAACCAATAGGCGATCGCTTTACAATATAAACATGCATGTTCTTCCTCTTTCTTATCTTCTGATAATTTATTTTCCATCCTTGTTCTTCCAATATAAAATTAAAATAAAGCTATCCAAAGGAAAGAACTTTCAACGAACTAGTTGAATACACAAACAATTGTTTTCGTTAAGTACGCTTACAAGTATTTTTGATTTCCGGGATGAGTTGTCCTAACATGAGTTGTGTCTTGGGATGAATCACAAACGAACAAACCTAAATCTATGGAACGAATTTATAAATAATAATGATGAAATTGAGTCGAGAAAAATGTTGATGATTTTTTGGTTACAATTATTGTATTATTTAAACCTTTCTCTAAATTAAAAATTTAGGGACCTCCAAATTTCATTTCCACAAATCAGACCGTTTAAATAAACTTCCAAAGCAATGCAAAATATAACTGATTTATGAAATTGCATGCCTGCTGATAATGTCCGTACGTTCGGAATACCATTTTCCGTCGTCTATATCTCAAGAACCAATGAAGCGTTCGTCTTAAAACTAGTTTTCTTTTACTGATAATCGCATTGAAAAATGCAGAGATTACTTTCAATATTTGACAAAAAATAGCGTTTATGACCTTCTGTAAAATTTTGAGAAAAATCGAAGTAAATCGTTAAAGTATAATACCAACAAATTTAAACCTACACCTACCATTTACAAAAAAAAAAACTTACCACTGAATGAAATCATTTTGAAGTCAATACATTTACATTTATTCATCGAGAACCGAACATGAATTTTTACCAAATGTTCGAACTATTTTTTGAAGATTTTATTTTTTATGAAAAAACGGACTGTTGGATTCTTATAAAAAATTTACTGAATATCGAAAATTCTGTGAGATAATATAAGTTTAAAGCCAATATTTTTAATTTTTGAAAAGATATTTAGGTAGAAAGTAAATTTTTACCAAGTTTTAGTATTCTTTTCTTCTTTTAGGTTTTTATTTTTTGTAAGAAAACTGTTAGTTAAATTTTTCTCAATATTTTACCGAATGTTGAAAATAATATTTCTTAAAGATATTTGAGTCAAAAATCAATTTTTGCCAACTTTTAGCAATGTTTTTTCTAGGTTTTAATTTTTTGTAAAAAAAACCGTCAATTCGATTTTTCTCAAAATTTTATCAGATGTTAAAAACGTTTTTCTTCGTTGTATAAAATTGTTTTGGAAATAAAACTAGTTTTTGTTTGAAAAATATTCGAGGTCTTTTGATTTCTAAAAAAACGTTAATTGGATCTGTTGTATTTCCTTACTTTGTTTATTTTCACGAACTGTCTCTTTTTTTTTGTTTGGATACTGTTTTTTTTTTAATAAAAGACGAATATCAATTTAATTAAAAATTTGGACTCCCTTAGAGAATTGCTTAGTATTAAGCAATTTAATAACTAGTAATTTGTTAAACCTTTAAAATTTTGCGCCTACACATTTTTGTAATGGTATTTTAAAAATTATTACCTAAGAGAAATTTGACGTAAGAGGAAATATACACTGCTGGCCAAAAAAATAGGCGTGTTAATTAATTTTTGTATTTATTAATTTTTTTATAACCTTTTTATGTTAATATTATTTTTACGTAAACATTTTTAAAGCTCTTATTTTAATTGAATAAAAAATATAAAAATAAAAAAACTGAAAATACATAACATTTATAGATAATATAGGCCCAAAACTTCAGATGGAGGTTTTTTCACTTGTAGAAAAAAACATAGGTGCGTATTCGCATATTATTGTTTTTAAAAATAATTTTTGTATTTTACTGTAATAAGCTGAGCATCCTCCATTATTATCTAAAACTTTTTGGAGACGTCGACTCTATTATCTTGTGGCATGATTGCTGGGGTATGGAATACCATTTTCTTTGAACCGCTTCCCATAAATGGTTTTCATTAGTAAAATATTGACCCCCCTAACTTACGCTTTATCTCATTCTACAAGTTCTTAATCGGATTGAGATCAGGGGATTGATTTGGCCATGGGATAACGGATATTTGTTTCTCTCGAACCCAATTTTTCACAAGACCTGCGGTATGTTGAGGATCGTTGTCTTGCTAAAAGTTCCATCGCAAGGGTAAGTTTTCCTCATAAAACTGTAACATAATATATTCCAAAATATCGCTATATCCGTATTTTGTTAAGATGATATTAAAAAGGTATAAAGAGCCTACACTGTATACTAGGAAACAAAGCCCCACACCATTATATTTCTTCCTTCGTATTTAATAGTTTTCTGTGTATAGCGGTGTGGTCCCTACCCTTTCGTCGCCTGAAATTAAGCCCGGATTCCAATGAAAACAAATTTAATTGTACTAAAATAACCAAAGAATCCACGATCATTTACCAAATCTTCTCCCAGGTAAACTTTAATTTGTTTGTAGTTTTGAATCAAAACGAAAAATTGAGAAAACCCCAAAATGCTACAACAGCCGATGAGTATGCTGCCGTGCAGCATACAGTTATTTTTATATTATTGACAGTTATTATGCTATCAAACTATTCAATTGAGAATTTGATATAGTAAACAAAAGATGTCAGGTAAAAACATGATTTTTTTTTAAACATTTTGTAAAACAATCTGTGGATATATATTTTTTTTTTGCTTAAAACATTGAATTTTCTTCTAAGAAAAAAAATACATTTTATATTAAAAACATTGTGAAAATATTATTTTTGTTATTTATTTACAGTACATTAAACATTTTTTTTTGACTAAAAAATTTAAAAGACACCTAAACTCAAATTAAGTTTAATCATTTAAAAAAACGCAGTCTGCTGTAGTAAAAATAAGGTCTTGCTCATTCTTAAAATGATATTTGATCCTCAAAAAAATCTTATTTTTTCAAAAATGATAAATATTTTTTAATCAAAAATTAAAACAATGACATCTTTCAACATAAAATATTATTGAGACAGTATAAGAGTTTGTGCAGAAAAAAACTTATTGAAATCAGTCCATTACTTCTTCATAAGACCTGAAAAATAATAGTTTTATTGCAGGTAGGTACTATTCTGGAGCAATACAAAAATATTGTTTTTATATTGAAAGAAGCTAAGCTAAGAAAGTAAATTTTAAAAAAATCTCTCAGTTTTTTTTTAAATAAATTCAAGTTCTCGATTTTTCACCATAAAATTTTCATATCTTCATATCTTTAATACTGACTCTCTTGCAAGAGGCCTGGCAATACCAAGATTCAGTCCCGAGATTTTTTCCAATGGACTAAAACTTTTAAACTTTTAGACCCTTAAAATTCAGGAGTCATTACGTTATTTTCAAAGCGATTATCATTAGGTAACGTTTTCGTCTATAATTTGCTTCACATAACCTTATCACTATCGTCTCGTCAATCGTTTTCAGTACAAGATTGTACATTACTCTGATATGTCAAAATGAAATGAAATGTTAAAATGAAAAATAATGATTGTTCAATAACTTGAATATGTAACTAAGTTATTTTTCCTTTGGGAAATTGTACAAACTTGCGTTTTGCCGCCGTGGCGTCGATGGGAAAAAATAACTATTTGTAATTTATGATTTTTATTCGTTTTATTAACCTTCTCGTATTAAATATTATTGACAAAATCATTGTTTTACTTCCGACTTTTCCATTTCATCCTTAAGGGGACATAACTTCGCTTCCACAATATTTCTTGTTTCCGAAACTAGATAGATAGATATTTTTAATCAATGATTTTAAGGTTCTTGTTACATACATTTTCTGGTTTAACGAATAAGGCATGACAAAAATGTCGTCAGCCCAAATGACAATGATATTTAATTTTATATTGAATTTAAAATCACACAACTTTTATTTTTTTCAAGTAATTGGTACTTATTGACTTGTAGCATAATTTACTTTTAATTCAATCAAACAATAAAAAGAAAAGTAGTAATGACTTTTAGTTTAGTCGAAACAAAATGACTTTAATTACTTTTACTGAAAAATGAAAAATTTGCTTACTTTAAGTTTATTTACAAAATCCAAAGAAAAACATGATTTTTAGTAGACAAAATATACAAAAAAAAAACAGTTTCGTATTTCCGAACACCCCAGATCTGTGCTCCATGAAACAGAACTGCTTTTGAATTTTCGTTAAAAACTTCGTATTCCGAAACTATCTGAGATAATGTGCATTGTGCAAAACCGAGTCAAAAATCGTTGCCATTGTACTCTTCGGGATCTAGTCTCAATAATTACTGCAGATCTTAATATTGGAGATAAAATTGTAGAACGCCAACCATCTGTCAAGTTTATTGTTTCCAATATCATTAAAAAGGCTACTTCTGCAACTCAAAAACATTAAACAGATCTATAATTGTTGACATTATCTTATGAAAATAAGTAAGAAGGATTACTTATGTATATATTTATGAATTATTAAAAAAAAAGTTCTGATCCATTTCTTATTTTTTTTCGTACCCGTATTAATTGTTCTTTTTTTAGTTTTCATTTTAAATTTGTAACAAATTGAAATTACGCCAACAAATTTGTATTTCAATTTGCTTAGTTAGCATTTGGAAATTAATGACAGACGATATTTATATATTTGTTTAGCCATGATGCAAACGCTATCGTTTTGACGATAACACTTCGACGATTATCGGCCCTGGACTGTCATTTTACGGAATGACCCACTAGGATCATGCTCTCCAAAATTTTATTTTACTTAACATCATAAAATAAGTAACATTAACAAGATATTTTCTATTGAAATTGAATTTAAGATTTGATACACTTGCGTTATCAACATTATTACCTAAAATCAGGTATTGGTCCTATTTTCTTGGTCATGGCTGTAACTTTGAACATGACAGTGACAGATTATTGAAAATAATGACAAATATCAGTTGATTGATGAACTGCAAAATTCTACTATTTTTTGATATAATAAATTTGAGCGTAATTTCCAGTAAGTGTCAGCTTTTCAATCGATAAATTTCTTTTTGTTTATATTCATATTTGCATATTTAAAATACAAATATAGCATAATCACAAGCCAAACCTTATTGAATGTGCATTTTTGAGCATCAGCATATGTAGATTCAAGTTCCAAATAAAACAGCTTTAACAATGACAAATATCAATAAAAGAGAGCTTTTTTGAATTCTCCATTGTCATAAAAGCTTTAACATGGTAGGTACAGTTACTACAGAATTCGGTTTGTATTTTGTGTACCTATAGAGAAAAAAGCTTTAAAACAGAGCTGTGTGGAACGCATTCTTGTGAGACATACACAAATACAGATACTACAAAATGTGCAAGTTTATCAAAAATTGTTTCAAAGATGAAATTTGTTTCAAATAACATTTGTTTTTCTTTTATTTTCAATATATCTATCAAAAAACTAATCTACTTATCATTTTTTGACAGATAGATAAATCCACAAAATCATATAATCGTTTATCAACCAACAACAACTCAACACAAGCGAATGTCAATTATAATTATTTTACTGTCACAGCTGGCGAAAGAAGAAAAACGACAAACGAAAGCAAAAACGAAACAAAACGATACGCTTATCGCATAGCACTGGGAATACGAGTGAGACATACCAATTGACATTGGTTTTTATTCAATATTGTTGTTGAAGCAGCTCAGCGACGACGATACACGACGACGACGACGGCGAGTCAAGTCAGTCAGTATTTTTGATTGTGGATGGACAAGATGTAAGTGCTGGCGTTTCGTTTTAGTGTACATTCGTATTAATAAGTAATTTTTGTGTTTTTCAATTTTGTATTATTGATTATTTTATAGGTCGAAAGTTGTAAGCAACAAAAGGCAGCTGAGGCGTTTGGTGGAATTATTGCAAAAGAATCAAGGTATTGCTAGAGGAGTTTGTTCGAAACCCATAGCTCAACGAAAATGGGAAGAATTTGCGTTTGAGTTAAATAGTTTGGGGCCACCACAGCGCGAATGGCATAAATGGCAAAGGGTAAGGGGGATCATAAAATCAATTGAAAGAAAAAAGCTTTTTGATGTTGAAATGTACACACTTCCACATCATATTGAGACTGATATTCATAGAAACTCTTATTATTTTTTAAAGGTATGGGCTGATTTAAAGTGTAAAATAAAGAAGAAGAAAACTGAAAATGATTATGATGAAAATCATCCAGCAGGAGGTCAAAATAATCGAATACACCATTTCAGTGACTTGGAAGAGGCAGTTATTGAAATGCTTGATTTTAGCACCACAAGCAGGCGTCAACCAGATCAATCAATAAGTTATGATGATTCGATGATGTCTACAAATGAGAGTTTAATCAGCATAGAAGATATAAAATTTGAACCAGAACAATTTAACCATGAATTTGTAATGAAAGTTGATCAGACGCCGCCGGCGCTGCCGCCAAAGTCAAATGAAAAATTTAATCAAAGCTGTAGAACGGCGGAAACCTTTGAAACGGCAACGCAAACAGATATTAATAGAAGAGATACAGTTTCAAAGAATGAAGAAAATCCTGCGCAGAAACAATTTTTTGAATGTATGACGGATCTCATGAGGGATATTAAGAGAAGCATCAATAATATTGAAGATCACTTGAGAAGGGATGTTCATCAGAAAGAAGAACTTCTCGAGTTGAAAAGACAAAAATTGAAGTTATACAAAGAAAAAATTAAAAGCCAACGTGTCGATAGGAAGTTGAAATTAAAACTCAAAGCTGAACTTGTCAAGCTTAAGAGACAGAAATTAAGTAATGCGGGAACTTAAAGTTAATGCATGTTTATATTTTTTTTCATAGAAGAAAAGAAAAACTAAAATTACATATATTAAATGTTAGAAAGATATTTTTTAAATTTGAACGAAGAGAAAAGAAAAGACTAGATACTTATTATTTGGTTATAATTGTCTTATATATACAAAACCTTGTTAATTGTAATTTTGAATTTAAATATATATGTAAGTTTTATAAAAAATGCCCAAAACTCTGTTAATATGAGGAAAAACGAAAATACAAATTTGTTACATTTCATTAAAAAAAAACACAGCGGCAACGCTTAATTGGGTTTCTTTATTTTTGTTTACCCTTCGTTGTTGTCCGTTCAATTTCAGGTTTCTGAGAATCACACAAGTGGTTGCATTAGAAAAAGGAGGTATTTGTTTCTTTTTTTTTTCACTGTGAGTTGGAGTAAGATGGATAACAAAAGAAAAACAGGTTTGAGTAAGGATATTATTTAGTGCGAAGAGATGCGCTAGCGCTTACAATAATAAAAGAGCAGCAGAAGTAGCGAGAAAAATAAAATTAATTGACAATTTCCCCTCAAATATTATGGTGCCGTTCTGGCATTAGCACAGTTTATATTTGTAAGATGTCCGTACAGAAATATAACAATATTTCTCTCTTGCTGTCAGAAAATTGGGAACTTCAATCTCTCAAGAATTCTCTATCGCGCAATTCAAAAAGGATGATAAGCAATGTACTTAAAGCTTTTTTGATGGAAAGGTGAGAATGAACAGTGAATTGTATTTTATTTCATTTTCATGATCTGTCAATCGTCTCAGAGAAAATTCACACAATTCTTAGAAATACAAACTGGCCAAATGTGAGTTTATGTCAAAAATTGTCAAATGATTTACCTGGTTGTCAAATTTTAATATAGAATACACTAATCCACATTCAACATCTTAAAACTTAGTGAAAATGAACAAACAAATCAATATTTTTAAAAACATATTTTTAACAAAACCACAGGTTAATTCTTATTTACAAATTGGTTTTTACGGTGTAGACAAAATATTTCAATTTTCGGAGATCGAACTACTGTGCCGACACATTTCATTTTTGAACAACCGCAATACCTTGCCGACACTGCTTCGTCTAAGTAGTTTGTCATGTATAACAGGGGAATGTTTAGAAACATTGCATTTAGAAAATTTGCGAGTTCCGAAAATAAAATGTGTATAATGTGAAAAATTAAATGAATGACCATTTTTTGGTCCGATTTTGCAAATTAAAAAAAATTTCATTTTATTGATGTTTTTACGTCCCTAGGGTCAAGGTTTTTCAACTGTATACATACCTAGACTCGAAATATGTTTTGTTTAACAGATGATGAGAAAACGTCAAAATTTGCACTTTTAAGAAAATCTAGTGGGTGTTTTTGATACTTTAAAAATTTCAAAAAAGGAAAGCATTTGTTTGACCCCGATAGCCTTAGAACTTATAATTATTATATAAAGGTATGGATATAAATATATTTTTACATCAAATATTGTACCTACATACGTACAAAAATTGATATTGCTTCACAAATGCATGTTTTCGATATCTCCTATCTGAAGGTTATGGACAAAAAATTAGTTAACGGTTACAAACAAAATATTCGGGCTGGGTCTGTTGAAAAATACTACCAACATATATTTAAGAATATTTTTATGAACTACGAAATTGAATTCATGCCAGATCTTGAAAGTTACATATTTGGTAGAAGAAGTGGTGGGGAATTGTTCGGGTATAAAAAGGACCTAAAGACGCTGAAATTAATTTTAAAAACACTGAGCGATCCCGATTTTTCGAAATCAAAATAGAAGAGAGTATTCTTTACGTTGTTCCAATCAAGCAGACAGAACCCATGTTCATTCGACCGTAAATCAAAGGACGAGGTGTGCGATTCAAAAGGGACCAAAATTGTTGATCTGGCAGATGCTGTGGACTGTCGAGTTCTAAATGGAAGCTGGTTCAGTGATCGATTATTGTTTTCTGTCTGGAGATTGGTTCCTCTTTTTTGATGATTTTAGAGTAGGAGTAAGAACATTTTCGGATCACACGCCGCTAGAGGTATCCTTTAAAATGAAAATATCTCGTATGGAGACAACTGAACCTGCCCCCACTTTTGTTCCAAAGCTTCAATGGAAAGGCAGCTACAGAGAGCAATTCCAAAGAAACCTAAACAGACAGCTCGAAACACAAATAACTTTGAATACTAATCTACCCATGCACATGTTACCGAGCATTATCAAGAATGCAGAACCCCAAAAAAAGCATCGGCAATAAAGTAGGTTTTGGCAAATAAGCAAAAGGTGTTTGACAGTGATTGCAAGAGAGCTAGGAACCTATCTTTTGCGTACTTAAAATTATTTAAAACGACCAATAACCTCAATTTAAAAATATTCTATGCAACAGAGAACAAAAAATTCTAAAATCTTTGTAAAGCAAAAAAGCGAAATTTCGACGAAAAAATATCGAAATAGCAAACAGCGCGAAAAACGCAATGGAGTCTGGAAAGCAATTAGGCTTGTGAGTGGAAAAAAGATTAAAATGGCTTCAGTACTGCACATTGAACAATTAAAAATCCATTTTACAAGTTTGCTCAACACTTCACACAAAGCTCCATCGTTTCCATATGCACCACCTTTAATAATTGATGTGTTTCTGGGCGCGCCTATATCCCAAAATGAGGTAAAAACAGTTATTGAAAAAGCAAAAGAAGATAAAGCACCAGAGGAAGATAGAATACCGTATGAATATTTTAAAATAATTACATCAGATTTCTTACGGCTTATAACTTTGGAGTACAACAGAATTTTCGACACCGCTGACGTCCCCGAGAATTTTGGAAAGGCAATTATTTTTCCGCTACATAAAAAAGGTAATTTTGAAAATCCATCAATTATGTATATAATAGACTTAAAGAGTGGCTCGAATCTGAGAAAATATTAATCGAATTCCAAGCTGGCTTTAGGAAAAACTACTCGACAATTGACCAATGTTTTTCATTAATAAATATTGCTGATTTCTATAAAAGTAAATTAAAAAGCCTTACGCCTTCGATTCATTTCCCCGGAAAGCACTTTTTTACAAGCTTTACAAAATATAGGATCTCAACTAAAATTATATCTCTCGAGTTTTGGACGGAATTATCTTTTAGATGACTGGTACGTCAATGGACGTTAAGCAAGGATGCGTTTTAAGTACTCTTCTCTTTATCTTATACATATATGACATAACTGATTTGGTGAAAGGTGGTTTTGATATAAGACGGAAGAATATTCGCGGACGATATAGTTTTTCTAGCTGAAACTATAGACGGAAATCAAAGATGATGATTTTCAGAAATGGTCGTGGGAGATATTCCAAGAGGGAGAAGTGGACGTTTGCGAAGAACCGATAGAAATAGTAAAGGAATACAAGGTAGTTTTCATTGCATCTAACTTCAAGCAAGGCGTGCTATGTGTTCTGTATGGAGAAGTTGCATTCCAAGAAATAAAGTCTCGCACATAGCACGTAGTCCCCATGGCATTATGGTTAGTGCGTTGGACTGTCATGCTAGGGGTCTTGGTTTCAATCCCTGCCTGTGCCACATTAATTTAAAAAAAAAATAATTTTCGCGGGTACTGCCTCTTTCGAGGAATTGGCAAATCCTTCAAGAGTAATTCTTGTCATTAAAAAGTGCTTTTTCAAATTAGCCGTTCGGATTCGGCCAAAAATTGTAGGTCCCTTTAATTCCTGACAACAGTCCTCGCACACAGGAATGGTTGAAAGTTGTAAGTCACTAGGCCCTGGTTCCCAATGGACTGTTGCGCCACCCATTTTTTTTTACATAGCTTAACACCAAGTATTTTGAGCTACCGCAATTGCAATACTGTTTTAGGGACCGCAAGTATGGGGGTATCGATCGTTAGAAGCTGTTTAAAAGTTCCTCCATTTTTTTATTACAAGTATTTTCAAGTTGCTAAGTACGACGCCCAACTATATGTTACATCTTGAAACAGGAATAGGATCGCTCTTTTTAGACACACTTGAATTGCTTTTCAACGTTTTGGCGATGGGTGACGAAAGCATTCCGCGAATAGTACTCACACAAGCTATCAATTCTGAAGTTTCGTGTGTTGAGGAGTGGAAGAAACTGGCTATTGAATGCTCAACTACTTTTTCAATATCAGCAGACGAAAGTATCAAAGTGCTTAAGATGAATTTTGATGACTTGCTGAAAAAAGTCGGCAACATGATGTACCTACGATAAGTTTATGAGTGAAGCTGAAGCATCTATTTACAGATAAATGGGTAAAGTTACCCATTTCTGGAACCACAACACCTATGTACTTCTTGGCCAAAAACAGTTCATACAAAATCAGCTTGTTACTTAAACTAATAGGAGAACTCATCTTTCTGAACTACATTCCTCACCATACAGAATTGCCAATATTGTGCGATTTATGCAATCGGAGTTTGTCCAATACTCAAGGAGTTCCGAAAGCGCTATTTTGGGATAGATATACTCGGTTTAGAGGAAACGATCAGCATCTTGAATAGAGAACTAGGTTGGGACCTTCTGTATGAATACTTATTGAACGCTCTTCGCTATAGAACCAGAATAGTTGAGAAAAATTTTTAAGGTTTTAAAGTTTAAAAATTATAAAGATTATTTTATTAAATTGTATCTAATCAAATTTTTTTTGTTTAAAAAAAATATCAGTCTGGTAGACAGCCTTCGGCCAAACCATTTAAAGACTTGTGAAATCTTCCAATTAAGAATATAATGTTTTGTACTTGAAGTCAATAAAACTAACTTACTAAAGCTATGACAGCATGTACTTTGTTTTGCCCTTCAACCGTTATACCCATTTTTGCCGCATCTATTCTCAAAAGCTCTATTGAAATTTGAGTTCTATCGATTATGTCATATTGTCATCAGAATACTTGGACAAACATTTGAAATATAGGGCCTCTAGTGTTGACGTGGGAGCTCTGTACTATTTTTCCAAACTCGATGAAAAAGAAGTCAAATGACAGAGCTTCACCATGACTAAACCATTTTTGATTAAAATCTTTAGTTCGAAATTTTTACGAATGAAATACTTACAATATTTATACAAAGTTCCTTTATGTTCAAAAGCCAAATTAAATTGGTTGAAAGACCCTATTATATCTACAAAACCAGCTTATGCTATGTATTGATTGCATACTTTTCAAAGTTCCTTAAATGACAATTAGGCTTATTAGTTTGGGTCGCATATCAGCCTCCATTTATAAAAGTCATTACTACTTTTCTGACCGATAATAAATGTACCTAGATGGGCAAATTTTTTAAAGATGCCTTGAAGATGAATAAAAGATTTCACGGAAAATGTATAAAATGACAGCTGTCAAGTTGAAAAGTTGTTAAATATCTCTTATAGGAAGTGTTTGCTAGTGGAAGGGAGCTTCACTTCGCAAAACCTAATTTTTATATTTCAATGGAAGTATTTCAATTAAGGAATTTGTTTATCATAAATCCGTTTAGTTTTTGAACGCATTTATAGACGTCAAAAGTGACATATTCAACTTTGTAGGGCTGCCAGCTTATCTCAAGTATATAGTAACTGTCAAAATAATTGAAATTATGATTACTGTTTTCTGCTAAATGTGTGCTTTCAAACCCAAACATTTTTCATTTTATTGTGTCACCAATTTTTAGATGAAACTTATAATATCACTTAAACTCTTTAATGATAATAATTGTACATTCCTTAAAAATATTTTCGGGTCTTTACATTTTCTTTAATTATTATTAATTGTTAACAAATTACTTCAGCGGCGTAAAATTTAGTATAATTCCTCCTTTTACAGATAACAGAAAACCGTTGGGATCAGTTAAATTATCCAATCTCGTTGAACTACTTACGCTGATTTGAAAGTTTCTTACGATTTCTGCAACTGATACCTTTGTTTCTAGAAGACCAAGTTTTAATCCTGGAAAAATATTGAATTTGTATAAATGAAGAAAATTCAAATCAGTATATAACTAAGTTTTATACCTAAACACATTCTTGGACCATCACCAAATGGAAGAAATACACCACTTTCACGATATTTTCGATATCCTCCAACATCTGGATCAAATCTTTCGGGTCTAAACTCCTCAGGATTCTCGAATATTTCTTCGTCTTTGTGGAAAGAGTAAGCTGATATGAAAACACTATCTCCTGGTTTTAGACGAATTTTACAACCATCGGAATTTTCAAGAATCGTTGGTGAAGTGCAGAATTTTCTAAAAACCGGCAGAGGTGGAAATATACGAAGAGTTTCTATAAGAAAAAAAGATTAAAAGTCATATAAAATTTTAAAATTATTAAATAAATTGGTAAAGGTACCATAAATACACTGATCAAGATATGGAAGTTCATTCAATTTTTCAAAACTGATATCATTTTCCCCATCATCAAAACTTTCCATAATTTCATTTCGAAGTTTCTCTTGGGCTGATTTATTACGACCAAGCTATAAAATAAAGATTTCTAATGTTAACACAATTTTGAAACAATATACAAATCACATAATTGACCAACAACAAACAATGACTTATTGCAATAGCTGCACTTTCAAAACCGTCCACCAGAACTGTTGTACAGTGTCCTGCTAATTGAGGTGCCGTCAGTGACTTTTTATTGGAAAGACTTATTAAATGATTTATGAAGTCAAAACGCTCGTTGGGGTTTTCCAATCTATGTGAAATTAAGTTATTTGTTAATTGGGTAAAAAAGTCATCAGAAGCCTTGGGGAAAAAACGCTGGGGCATTAGTTTCCTTAAAAATGGCCAAGCTTCAGTTTTTTGATAATATCCAACACATTTCTGAGACTGACTTATCATTCCATTAGCTATTTCATGAATTTGACAGACTTTTTGTGATTCGAAGGCGTTTGCATTTATTCCCCAAACAAAGTCAGAAATTACTTCCGAAGTGAATCGGCAAGAAAGCTGAAAAAAGGTTTCGAAATTTTTGTTATGAGAAAAAAACAAGAAATATTAAATATTGTTACCTCTTTTGCGTCGAGTTCCTTTCCACTATTTGATCTGATAAAGTCTGCTAACTTTTTAGCAATCTTCTGCATCGCTGGATATGATGAACGCAGCTTCAAATGGAAAAGGTCAATATTTTATTGAATTAAACACCTTCACACTTACCCTGCTCATTGTTAAGGCTGGAACTATTTCCGAACGCTTCTCCTTCCAGGTTTCTCCAGTGCAAACAAACGGGCTTTGCATTCGGAGTAGCTCAATTTTTGGTACTGACTTGAAAACAAATTCTAATAAGTTATAGTTTTTGAAATTCTAGAAGAATCCAACTCACCCATCTCGAAGACTCATTGTCATAGAAACTGCTAAAGTTTGTCAACAGAATTTGTCGAGCTATTTCTGGATCTATGATGAAGAGTTTAGGATCTCTTGATATAAATATTCCAACGAATTTTTCATTGTTCTTATAATTCCTGTACATACAAATTTTCGAAAACATCAAAGTACACAAAAAAGCTGTTTCAAATCATACAAATAAGTGTCATTAAGTTCATCGACAAAGTTACGTTCGCCGCGGGAAGACTTTCCGAAATTTCCATTTAAAATTGAAGGCTTTGGACCGCGAATTCCTCTTGTTTTCCAGTAATTGAAATTCCATCCCAAATAAATGTAAATTAAAATTGATGAAATAATAAAAATAGTTGCAATTAATTCGAGCATTATTGCTTTGACTTTAATTACAAAAATATTTAGGGAGTATCTTATTCAAGGTAAAATGTTAGACTGTCTGGTCTCTGGTGTTTTGAATTTTAGAATTATTTAAATTTGATTAGATAAATTACTAAATTCAGAGGCGTACTGATTTGATAGCAAGAGGGAACTTGAGTTCTCTTTTCATAAATATTTTATTTCTTTTTGAAATAATATGTAAATACAAAATTTCGAACTCAAAAACATAATCTGGTTAAATGATTTTTTTTCAAACATAATCTTGGTTGGAGTTGTAGTTCTAAGAATTATAAACTTAATATGCATAAAATAAATAAATAAATTATAGAGCTTTCAGTTAAATGATAAAAACATGAACACAATTGTCATTTTGACAGAAGTAGACTTAACTCGATATTTAGGAAGATTTTTCTTGATTAAGTTTCCAGTCAACTTTACACTAAATTGGAAGGTTAGTTTTTGGCAGCTGGCCAATCATACACGAGAAACTTGCCTTACTTTCAAGTCACTTATGTGGTCTGAAGCTGCCCATGGTGTTTCTTTACGATTTCCACCTTAAACGTCAGCTGTCAAATTCAAATCTATTATGAAATATGTCATAATTTTGTGAATGCAATTTCGTTTCTAACTTTAAACTTATTTATTTTATTCAATTAAATATTATGTTAATATTGTGCAATCCACTTCACTGTGAAATTATAGTAGCCGGCTTAAAAATAACTTCTGATAAGAAACAAGATTATTTTGATAACGCTTCTAAATAATCAGCATGAGGTATTAGTTTGTTTTAAAAAGCCAAAGATAAGATGAGTTTAAGGTTGTATTCAACATGTACAGGTACATCCACTGAATAAATGGTGTGAAACGAATTATACAGGGAGTTTTTTTTAGAGCTACTCATTTTTTTGCGAGGAGATTTTTTTATTTTAAAATAAATTTTCATGACTTTTGAAACGTTTGTTAAACGTTAAACAAATTCCAAACCATATTTTATAGAAATGTCATCACACTTTGGCATTCTAACTGTCCAACTATAAGCAGAACACCTACCGAAATTTGTCATGCAGCTAAAAAACACCCTATATGCTTAGTGCATGGTTACTTTTGCTTTTATTTGACAACAAAATCAAATATAAACACAAATTGATTCTTGATTTAATAGTTACGGTTAATAAAGTTGCTTTGTACAAAAAATTATATTTTAAAGTTTATTTAAAATTTGTAAAGTTTTTTTTTCTGTGGTGAAATAAGGTAAGAACCAACATTAGTAAACAATTATGTTTTGTTTTTAATTTTTGGAAAAGTTTAAATACATGTTTTGAACAAAGAATTTGAAGACCAGAAAAATGTAATTTTTTTTTAATTTTTAAGGGTTTATTTGGATATTACGCTTTTAAAGTCAAATTTTTCCAAAACCGGTATTTTATGCTTTCGTTTCACGAAATATTGTAATAGTTCCGCTACCGACGCAAGTGGCGTTACTCGAATTCTTTATTTTAGGACTTCTTTTCAGAACTATTAAAGAGGAAAAATTCTGTAATACATTATAGAAACTTTATTTTTACTTTAACCTTTTCCGCAGCACACGCAATGCAAGCTCTCAAAATGGAACAAATAATTGCATGACTTTATACAGTCTTCCAAAATAAATGGGTTATCTAACACTGAAAGAATATTTGAAATCGAACCATAAGTTCCTGAGATTAGCGCGTTCAAACAAACAAACAAGCAAACAAACAAACGAACTCGTCAGCACTTAAGTATGTAGTATAATACAGGTTAGCCAAATAACATTTCCAAAATCATCGAACAGTTATATTTAATTTTTAACTTTTCATAGGAAGCTATTGTAATGGGTCCGATTTGTCAAATTGAAAATTTTGACATTTCTTGACGTTTCAAGTTCCCTAGAGTCAAAATAAAAGATTTTTAGAAAGATGTCTGTGCGTGCGTGTGTACGTACGTTCGTACGTACGTACGTTCGCGACGTTTTTTTCATCGTGCTTAGCTCAAAAACCAGAAGAGATATCGATTTCAAATATCGATTAAAAATAAAGATGCAGAAAGGGCTCTCACGAAAATTGCGTGGGTGGTTTTTTACCATAGCAGTTTTTAAAAAAGGTAAAAATGTTAGTTAACTCTAAATATTTTACGAACCAAAAACGCTAGAGACTTGAATTAAATTTTATATAATATATTGTAACGTGAAAGAAGTATATTTTTTGGAAAAATCCATTCAACGGTTTTTTTATACATCAAAAAAACTGAAAAAAAAAATTTGTATCCTCCAAAATTTTACGACTAAAATATGATATCATTTCCAAAAAAATTTTGTGCAACGAAGAATAATGTTTTTGACATCTGATACAATTTTGAGAAAAATCTAATTGATAGTTTTTTTTATAAAAAATAAAAATCTAAAAAAAAAACATTACTCAAAGTTGGTAAAAATTGAATATCGATTCAAATATCTTTTCAAAAACTTGAAATTTAGGCTTTCACTTTTTTATCTTATAAGAAATATTGTTTTCAACATTCTGAAAAATGTTGAGAAAAATCGAATTGACAGTTTTTTACAAAAAATAAAAACCTAAAAAAAAGTGTAAAAGTTGGTAAAAATTGATTTCGATTCAATTATCTTTTCAATATTTGTAGATATTGGGTTTAAACTACTTTTATCTTTCAAAAAATATTGTTGTTTACACTCAGTAAAATTTTGAAAAAAATTGAATTATCATTTTTTTACAAAAAATTAAAAACCTAGAAAAAATGTAACAAAAGTTGGTAAAAATTGATTTTCGACTCAAATACATTTTCAAAAATTAAAAATATTGGCTTCAAACTTATTTTATTTCACAGAAAATATTATTTTCGATATTCAGTAATTTGTATATAAAAATCCAACAGTCCGTTTTTTCAAAAAAAAAAAAAATAGTACGAAAATTTGGTAAAAATTGATACGAGAACATATAGACAAACTTTTTACCAAGACAAATCGACAGACGGGATGGGAAGTTATCAGTGTGGGTCGCATCCCAGCCTCTTTTTAATTTTTGAAATTAGATTTTGTGTCCTCAACACAAATTTTCAATACCGTTTGTTAAAGGTTGGATTTAATATCCTAATTTTTGTAACTCCGTTTCTTTCGCTGTTAAATAATCAAACTTTGTATAGCTCTTACTTACTTACTTAGGTCCTCAGACCTGTTAAGTCCGTTGAGAACCCCTTAAGGGGCTAGGGCCTCTACTACGCCTACGCGCCATAGTGTACGGTTCCCGGAGATGTGTTTCATCTCCCTCCAACTCTTGCCTAGTGACGCTGATTCCACCTCGACTGTCCTGCGACATGTGCTTCTCGGTCGTTTAGCACTTCTTGTTCCACTTGTCCTTCTATGAAGGACCTCATTTGATATGCGGTTTAGATAGAAAATCCTTAGAATGTTACGAAGACATCTATTCACGAATGTTTGCAGCTTTCTTGTTATGGCTGAAGTAACCTTCCAAGTCCTGCATCCATAAAGAAGCACAGATTCGACATTTGTGCGAAACAGTCGTAGCTTTGTTCTTAAGCTCATAGAGTTATTCCTTCTTGTTCGGTTCCACCTTCGATGGAAACGATACTTCCAAGGTATTGAGAGCTCTCTACTTTTTCCACCGGTTGAGAAAAAATATTTATTTGAGAGGATGGTTGGGTTCCTATGGTGATCATTTTTGTTTTGTCGGAATTCATTTCAGCCCAACAAGTTCTGCTTCTATCTCTACACTTGTTGTCATTTGACGTGAATCCATGATCCTATGAGAGCAAACATCATCCGCGTAATCCAAGTGCTTTACTACCTGACAGAGCTGAGCGCAGTACATCGCTTATCACCAACAAAAAAAAAATATTGGTGACAGAATACAGCCCTGTCTGACTCCGCTTCGGATTTCCAAATCATCTGACAACCTACCAGCGTGCAGAACATGACACTTGGATCCATCATATGTTGCTTTAACAATAGCAATTAATTTTTCTGGGCTGGTTTTCCTCCGCAAAGCTTACCAGATATACTCCCTGTTAACGCTATCAAGGGCCTTCTCGAAGTCGATGAACAGCAGGTGTAGTGGTGATCGATATTCAATGAACTGTTCAATAAATTATAGCTCTGCTTTTTATAAACACATTTTCCCCAAATCTGATACTCCCGTTTCTTAAAATCCCGCTTAAAAAAATCAAACTTTATAGTTTTGGTTCTTATAATTGTGTTTTTACTTCAGCCATAGAGGAACTTATTGCCAAAATTTGCATTCGTAAAAAATTCGAGCTCTAGATTTAATGAAACATGACATTACGATAGTAAAGAAGTGGGTCCCCGATTCCATCTGTCTGTCTGTCTTGGCACCTACAACCGAAACCATTGGAATAATCAACTTCAAATTTTGGAGCCGATTGGCGTCGAGCGTTTTTTTCGAAATTCGATATCTTGAAAACGGGTCATTATTTTCTTACGAAATTGAAATGTAAAACGTATTTTATATTGCATACCAAAAATACTTTTCTTGAACTAAAATTGAAAAATTTTGTATATACAAAATAAGCTACGAGAAAAAACGATTGTTGAGAAATAAAATGGCGTTTTTATTTATTTAAAAAAACTTATTTTTTGAAATCTTAAAATACAGTAAATATTTTTAAACAGACTCTTTGGATACATGAGCAAGCTCGTTTGACCGATTCGTGCATTTTATTTTAAGTCATTTCTACTGGTATCGATGTTATCATCTGTAAAACAAAGTTTATTTCAAGTTGATATCTTAACTGGTTCTTGAGATATGGAAGATACAAATTGGTATCCTAAACGAACGGACGGGTGAAGGTACGTACCCACTGACATATCTCTAAAAAGTTTTGATCTAGATTCTTGGGAATTTGAAAAGCTGAGAAATGTCATAAATTTTCAAATTCGACAAATCGGACCAATTCCAAACACTTCAAATGGAAAGCTAAAAACACTAGAGTTAGATGAAAAGCTATTGATAACTTTTTTCAGGTGTTGTGCTATAAGTTAAGTGCCTGCTTCGAAGATTACGGAAGGTATACATTTCTAAAAACTGCTTCCTTTTGCAACTTTCCCTATTTATAACTCCATTGATGCTAACACCCATGATAAAAATTTTAAACAATTGTGAAATTTGTGTCTTAAACGTTTAACCATGTGGTCGACACTTTCAAAGATAGAGCGAAGCATTACACAGCAAATTCTTGTGAGTATATTCTTGATGAAATAAAATGCACGGCTGGATCGCACGGGTACTTGTACCTCAATCAATAGCACCTGTATTTTAAGATTTAAAAATATACCTATCTCTCATTCACAAGTATTTCTAATACATAAATGGAAAGGCTAATTTAAGAAAGCACTTTCCATGATTAGACTTACTCTTAGAGGATCTGTCAATTCTCAGTACCCTTTAGGTTTCACAGGAAGGTATGGAACATAAGACCTCCGGCATGAGAGTCTTATGCACTAATAATCACGACAACTCAAGAAAACAATTTTGAGAACGTTCCATAAAAATCGAACGGGCCTATTTTTAAAAATTCGAATTTTCGATCTTAGACTAAAAACTAGTTTAAAATCAATCGCGAACACGCAGACCAGAGGGACGGAACAGTTTGATAGTTCTTCCCATCAGAGTATTATTTGTTTCTACAACCAAATGACAGAATTGTGGGGACGTGTTTTTCTCAGAAATGTTCCAAACGTAGTTTTTTCTGCAATATTAAAACAAACCCTTAAAAAACCATTATTGTCTAGAAACTGTTAAGAGGTCTTACTTCAAGATCTGGTTCAAGGCCTCAAAGCATTTGCTACGCTACTGTCTTATTTTTATCTCAAGTTTAATATTATCATTGAAGAGCTTCTGTACAAATCGTTATCGCCTTGCATTTAAGAAAGTTGTTGTTCAATTAAACTCAAAACATTATTGACTAAGTAATAGTTTAAATTCTCCTCTGTCGAGAATAGGTTGTTTTCAATATGGACTTATTTCTTACAATTTGTACGTTTATTTGTGTTATTTTTGCTTCAGTTTACATTTATTTGTCATGGAATTTCGAATATTGGAGAAAAAGAAACGTAAAAGGTCCTCGTCCAAAACTTATCTTCGGAAATGTGCCAAGCCTTCTTAAACATAATCGTCATATGGCTCTTGATATGCAAGAAATATATGAGTGAGTGTTTTGAAAAAATAAAATTTAGAAAAAGTTCAGAAAAATTAAATATTAACTTTTATATTTTTTCCAAAGAAAATATAAAAACTCTGGTGAAAGATTTGTTGGAATTTTCATGACTAGAAATCCTCAAATTTTGGTCATCGATCCAAAACTATCTCGAGAAATAATGGTTACGAATTTTAAGTCTTTTCGTGATAATGAACCTCAATTGTGGGTAAGTTTTTGAAGCCACTATTTTAATGTTCTAAGTGATATACATAACTGAATCTATTTTGTCAGGCCAATCGAAGAGTTGAAGAAATTTCGACAAGAAATCCATTTTTAAGCCTCACCACCGAATGGAAGGAAAAACGAACTGATGTCGTAGGAGGACTAAGTGCCAATAGAGTAAGCTAAAATGTCAAATATAATTCAAGACCATTTCGAAAACTTCTTATTTTTGTAGCTGAAATCAGCTCTTCCAATAATTATGGAAGCCTGCAGTAAAATGACCGATTTCGTGAGAAATGAAACCGTTGAGTCCCGTAGTGTTATTGATATAAAATCTGTGAGTATATTAAAAGGTCTCTAAGCTATTTTTATCAGACCTAGTCAAAAACTTAATTTTTTTAAGATTTGCTACAACTACACACTAGAAGTCGTTGCTGATTTCATTTGGGGCCTAAATGCCGGTGCTTTTCAATCAAAGAAACCTGCAAATCAAATGCTTGATATGTCCCGAAGTTTGCTCGAAAACTCATTTAAGGCAGTTGGCTTCTATTATGCATCAGGATTGGCACCGTTCATAAGAAACTTCTCATATGTGCGTTTTTTCCCTGAGCAAACTGAAAAATTCTTCAAACAAATACAAATGGATGCATTGGAATTGAGATTGAAAAGTAAAACAGATCGTCCTGATTTTCTAAATTATTTACTTCAATTGCGAGAAAAGAAAAATGTCAGCCATTTGGATATGGTGGGACACAGTTTGACGGTTTTGTTGGATGGATTTGAGACATCGGGGGCTTTGGTGTACCATGCACTTTATTATGTTCGTGAGGTTTTGAAAATATGTAAAAATGTTTTAATTTAAAATGTTTATTGTAGTTAGCTGGAAATCAAAATGCTCAAAATAAATTGAGGCAAGAAATCATGGAAAATCTGGACGAAAATAGGGGAGTGTCTTATGATGTTCTGATGGAGCTTCCGTACTTGGATCAGTGTGTTAATGGTTCGAATTGAATTCTCAGAACAAAAGTATAACAAACCACTAACTTTACTTGATTTTCAGAAACTATTCGATTGATATCTCCAATTCCAGTATTCTCAAGGCGCTGCAGTGAGCAGACATTTTTAGAAAACTCTGCAAACAGCAAGGTGCAGATTGATCCTGGAATGATATTGCACATTCCAATTTACGCTATTCATCATGATCCCGAAATTTATCCAAATCCCAAGGAATTCAATCCTGAAAGATTCAACGAAGGCTTGGCTAAGGATTTAGGTCAAAGAGGATGTTTTTTACCATTTGGTGATGGCCCGAGAATTTGTGCAGGTTTGTCTTGGTCTATTTTGTGGAGTTTTTATTTTCTTTTTTTTAATTCTGTTTTTAAGGAATGAGACTTGGACAGTTAGAAAGTAAGGCTGGTATTTTTGAAATTATCAGAAATTTCAAATTGACTTTAAGGAAGGGCGATAATAAGTTGGAGCACGTTGATCCAAATGCATTTATTATCGGTTTGGCTGGTGATTTGCTTGTTGAGTTTGAATGTATCAAATAGAGAAATAATTAATAAAAGAATCTTTTGAAAAAACATTGTCTTTTATTCGGAAGAAAAAACATTATTATTTTAGATACCTAAGTCGGGTCTGATCAGTTGATCAACTGTTGATTGCTTATAACTGGACAAGCTTCTTCCAACCAAAATGATCACTCTTCTGAACTGCTTCTGAAGTAACGTGATAGGTTGATGCACCAGAAGCAGTCCCTTATAGAAAAGGTGCTGACATTTGGCTTGTGATCGCCATTTTATTTTAGCTAGATCAATTATCTACAGCTGTAGTTTGCGACTTATGATGGGTCTAAATGCAACCTTTTACATGGAGGTAGGTTGCCAGAGGAATTTGAAGCCTTTAATGGAATCAGACAGAGCTGGTTGCTGTCACCAATTGTTTTTTCTAAAAGCAAATTCTAACTACAAATAGTAGACATGTGCATTCAAGAGGACACAAGCGTCCACAGGTTTTTATCAAAACTTACCTCTGTCTATCAACTCCTACTCTCACCACCCCGTGGTGAGCATCGGGTGCTTAGTACCTAAACTGTAGATTGGGTTCCAACCCCAGTGGAAAGTTTTTGGGGGCAGCAATCGAGAGAAGGGGGGAGAGGTTTTTCCACTAAGGCACCTCTCCTTATCCAGACGGCAGCGGAGGAGGTCCCGAGATGGAATTAACGGTGCCGTCTACAGTTTCAGTAAGGTTGAACTACTAAGTGAACACCTTGTAGGGCTCCTTCGACTTATTCAGAGCCCAGGCCTGTAAGGAGCGGTTTTATCCGGCTCTCTGGCCCTCCAGGTTGGGGGTCGTGCGTCGGGGTGACTTCCTGGCCACGTAAAAGCTTTCATAGTTGCGAAGCACCAACAAGCTTCGGATACGGATGGATTTACTGTTGACAACCAACGCAAACGAATAAAGGACAACGAACTTCAGACATGCCAACAGCGCTTATTTGGATGCGGCTTCATCATTGGAGCCAGACTTAGGCAAGAAGTCTTGAGCTACAGGCGCTCCTCATGACCATATGCATCGATGTTAAATTCGGCAACATTAGCCTGATATGCGCGCACGCCCCCACAGAAGAGAAAGACGACAACACCAAAGATATGTTCTTCGAACTCTGAGACAAAACATATAAGCAGTGTCCTAGCTACGATATTAAAATAGTCCTGGCGATTTTAATGCCAAGCTAGGGAGGGAAGACATCTTTGGTGGAATAATCGGGAAGAAAAGCCTGCACGACAACACTTCCAACAACGGATCCAGGCTCATAGATTTTGTTGTGGGGTGAAACGTCATAGTAGCCAGTGCGCGTTTTCTGCACCTCAACATCCACAAAGTAACTTGGAGTCCTCCAGATCAATCTACCGTCAACCAGATTGACCATATTGCGATCGACGCCAGACACGCTTCCAGCATCATGGATGTACGAACATTCCGAGGAGCAAACATCGACTCGGACCACTTCCTCGTTGAAGCCAAGATAGCACTTCAGGTTTTTTAGATCCAAGGCAAAACAAGGAGGTGCTGGGAGAAGGTACGATGTCGAACGGCTAAAATCGCCAAAGATCGCCAAATCCTTTTCCGACCAAGTTACAAGTAACCTCTTTCGAAGTTCTCTGCCGCCAATACAATGTATCGAAAACCAGTGGCAACATTGCCAAGATGCAATCAGAGAAGCCGCCTCTGATGTGCTGGGTTTCAAGCAGCCAACAACAAGGAACCCCTGGTTTGATGAGGAATGACGGCAGGCAAATGCAGCCAAACAACAGAAACGCAAAGCGGCATTGTATAAAAGGACGGGAGCTGCTCATGAGCTCTATGAGCAGAAGAGGCAATAGGAACGCCGACTTTTCAGAAGGAAAAAGAGAGGGCATGAGAAGCGTACGGTTGAAGATGTTGAGAGGTTTAAAAGCAGGATTGAAGTTCGAAAGACTGTATAACGGCGACAACGAATCCAATTTTGCTGTCAGGCAGGATGATCCATTCAACATAGACGACGAAAGCCAACAATCTCGTCCTCCCGACTTAGACGAAGTAAAGATTGCCATATCTAAGCTAAAGTCTAATAAGGCCGCTGGAGCAGATGGCTTGAATGCCGAGCTCTTTAAAGCAGCTGGAGATAAGTTGGTAAGAAGCATGGACCAACTTATCTGTAAGATATGGTCGGAAGAAAGCATGCCCTATGAATTGAACCTCAGTATTGTTTGCCCGATCCTAAACTGCACCAACTATAGAGGAAAGAGTCTACTTAACATCGCTTACAAAATCTCTGCCGTAATATGTGAGAATCTAAAGCCTATCGTCAACAACCTGATAGGTTCTTATCAGTGCCTTCATCTACAGGGCGAAGATGTATAGAGCCATGTTTAGTTTTGGCATCCCTGCCAAACTCGTTCGTTTCTGCAGGATGACCATACAGAATTCACACTTCTACATAAAGGTTGGAAACAACTTAACAGAACGTTTCGATGTCGTTTTAGACAAGGTGATGCTCTGTCTTGCGATTTTTTTTAACATCGTGCTTGAAAGAATAGTGCAGAGCTCACACGTCAAAACTAGAGGCAATATCTTTCAAAAGTCTGTCCAATTACTGGCATATACTGATGACATTGACATAATCGGAGGAACACAACGTGATGTCAAGGGGTCTTTTGTGAGTATAGGCGGAAAAAAGGGTTTAACGGTTAATGAGGGCAAAAAAAATACATAGTCGTCAAGAAATGACCTACAACACCGTCATCTTGGTCAAAACGTCACCATCGACAGATGTAACTCTGAGGTATTGAAAGACTTCGTAAAAACGAAGAATAACTCTTTATAACCGCTGTCTCTTTGGGCAAAGAAAGCAATTGAGTTGTAAACTCCTATCTCGAACAACAAAGTGTCACTATATAAGACCCTTATCATCCCCGTCCTGCTATACGGTGCAAAAGCATGGACTATGACAAAAGCGGATGAAAGCACTTTGGGTCATTTCGAGATAAAAGTTCTTCGTGTTATCTACGGTCCCGTATGCATCGAAGAGGAGTGGAGGAGAAGATAGAACGACGAGCTGTAAGGGCTGTACAGCGACGTAGACTTAGCCAGAAGGGTAAAAGTCCAACGAATAAGATGGCTGGGTCACGTAGAGTGCATGGAAACCAATGCTCCAGCCCGGAAAATCTTCGAATCCACACCCACAGACAGCGCAGCAGAGGATCAGGTGCTGCTCACAAGTGAAAAGTGACCTCACCAAACTTAAAACGCGAAACTGGAGACATCTAGCTAGAGACCGAGCTAGATGGAGAAGATTGTTGTGTGAGGCCCTAGTTCACACAGGACTGTAGCGCCACCTTAAGTAAGTAAGCCTCAGGGCTCTGCTATGCCCCCTCTTATTGTTATTAATGATCTACTGTCTACTATTTCTATTCTAAATAGTTCTTTCGCTAACAATAGTAGTAGAATGTCTCTACGTTCACCCTTTTTTACCGTTTTTTTTAACGGCCTTTACTTTAAAGAAACAACCAGTTGCATTCTCCCTCTTAAACAATTTCGCTGTAATACACAAGCTTCTAGAAATGTCGATCAGTTTACCTTTGAATCCACCTTTGGTCGTTCTGTCAAATACAGATATTCATTCTTAAGCCGTACTAGACGAATGTAGTACTAATTTACACCGACATGTCCTTTCCAAATGTGCACCAATTACTAAAAGAAGACTCATATTATTAATGTTGTTCCCCAAGGAATAATTCTTGGGCGGCTTCTTTTTAAATTCAAGCTAAGTAGGTACCTATATTTTCCTATAATTTGAATCTAGGTTAAGGAAAAGTTTTTCTGTAATTTGCCTATGGGTTAAAGGAAATTAGGTTTTTAAGATTGGACTCAACACTTAAAAGTACTAGAAGGTTTTTAAACTTACAAAAACAAACCCTCCATTTAAAAATATATGAAAGAGTTTACTAAGTCAGCTTTTTCTGAGAGGCTATTAGCCTATTGAAAGTGGTTGCAGAATTATTGAACACCCTGTGCTCTAGGTCATAAGAACCATGTTTAAAACTTTAATTAAATAAATAAAGGTTTTTCTTATATAAATATGTACCAATATAAAACTATGAGAATCAACAGGAACTATTTTGTCTGGGTTAAATGTTCTATTTACACTTACGACAAACCTACATTTTGAAGTACTATTTCCTCGCTACTGCTGTTTATTTTTATTAACATAATTTATTATGTTTTTCAAATAAAAAAAAAAAAACAAAAATTTATCTTATCAAATCACGGCTCATAGTCGCCTCACGAACAGGCGCCTTGTCAAAAGTAGAAGACCATAAAAAGTTTGTTTACCCAGAAAACAAATTTCCCGAATTAAATAGACCAATATAAATGACAGAAGTCGAAAATGTCTTCACTAATTCTTGTATTTCTGATGCAAAATATCAGACATGTGTAAATAAATTACCTAAAGTTTACTGAAACAGCTACATTCTAAATTTAAATAACCACGATTATCTAAATTTGTCTGAACTGTCGTTATTTAAATTAAAAAATGTGTCAAGCTAAATTCAGGTTTATTTAAATATTCACCTCACTCATGGCAATTTGTATCAATGTTATTATTTAACAGTCATTAAGTCAATGTCAAGCCACTCGTATCGGATTTTCAAGCGAGCACGAAAGCGTTAAAAGCATGAATTAAAGCGCGCTGATTAAAATTGGATAATTTAATTATTAAATTTAAGAACAAAACTAAACTACACAAATCACGATTACGATAAAATCGACAACTGGTATATTTTGTGAAATATTTGAACAATTAAAATAAGTGCAGGTGATGTCGTTCAGGTTTGATTTAAGCTTTTTAAATATTTTGAATTTTTTTGTTAAAAACTTTGCGTGGGAGTATAATTTTTTAGTAAGCAAAATCGTGAGAAGTATTTTTTAGTGCTTTTTAATTTCTGATTTAAATTTCATTCAGAGTTCTTTTCTTTTGAAACTTTTTCCTTGCAAGAAGACTAGTCGACTTAATGACTTAAAATTAGTAAAATTTTATTCAATGATTTAATCTACAAACAAATTTATTGCGGTATCAATAATGTGCGAATTTTATAACCGAATCTGTGATCATACAAAAAGTGACAGCCAACGTTAACACTTCGAAGTTCAGAATTTTAAAAATTAGAAAGTGACTTAGAAAAAGTTTAAGTTATTTATGACTGTTGAGGGAAGATAATTTTAATAATTCAAAAACAATAAATCAAAATATTGCCCAGAACTACTATCAAAGTTCAAGATACGTGAAAAAGTGTAGTTTTGAATTCAATTCAAAAAGTTCTTGAAAGTTTATGTGTGTAAAAACTTCCTAAACTCTTCCTTTCAGAACTTTAAGAAATTGTCAAGGAATAACAAAGTTAATTTTTAGAAAAAATAAGCGTTGGATAAATGTTTCTTTAAAATAACTCAAGATTTATAATTACAACTTAAAATATAAGTTTTCACTGTGGTGTAGTATCCTTAAGCAAATTATTTCCGTAACCCTTACAAATTCGGTGTTTCAAAAAGTTTGCTTCTAGCGTTCTGTGATTCTTCTTTATAAAATGGAGCTTATTCTAACAGCATTCTTTATCATACTAAGTATTGTTGTTATAGTATACGTTTATTTAACATGGAATTTCAACTACTGGAAGAAGAGAGGAGTAAAAGGTCCTGAGCCATCAGTAATTTTCGGAACGCTGCCAAGTGTTATCAAACAAAATCGTCATTTTGTTTTTGATATGGTCGACTTATATGAGTAAGTGAATAATTTATTATTTTTTTTTCAGTGAGATGTAACGTGAATAGAATTGCTTTTGGAAATTGTTCCCACCGTAGTGAAAAGTAACAATGTCATTATACCTTTTGAATGCATTTTTGGACAAAGTCACTAGAAAGTGATTAATCAATAAATTACAAGGTTTGGACCCTAGTCAGGTTGCAAATTCTTAAAAAATGGAACAAATAAATTCTCACAGTGAAGTCTCATTAAAAAAATGATATAATAACTGTTTTAATCACGATTACGTGATTAGATATTAAGATTTGGTTCGTAGGAACAAATTTCCGGTATTAAATTTACACACGAAAGCTTTGGTTTTTTTTCACTGACGATCATTAAAAACATTTGGGCAATGATTAAGTCGAAAATACTTATTTAGGTAATGTTCTGATGGTTTTTTTAGGCATTTGCCTTATGCCGGTTATTAAGGGGTCAGATGTGATGAGCAATAAATTTATTGCACTTTTTTCTAGAACATTTCCTTGAAAAATGTGCACGATATGTTTTAAAATCATTATTTCTTGCTTCCTGTGCTTCTTCCGTCAATTGACCTAGCTTTGTAGATAGAGTAAGCTTTTAGATTATGTAACTATTAAATTGGAAGAAGTGCAGAATGAACTACATCAGGGCCGTGAATTAAAAGCTTGTGCACTGTAGGAGGCATATAGTTATAGTACCATGGATACAGTTCCACAAAATATTTGTCAGTGTCAAGTGTGAAAGCTCTGAAATTTTCAATATGGACATCATAGCCACTTGAAATTGCTCCTAATATGGAATGCATCTTCTCGAATAATATTTTATCGATACCCAAGATGCGACTCCCTCGTTGCTATAAAAATGCCTAGCAGTGTTGCCATCATTTGAATTTCCAAAACCTGGCTTGAGTTGATCTACAATCAAACCCATTTGAATTCTAAATTTTTGTTGGATTTGAACTTTATTGGCAGTAACTATGTCATTATCTTTCTTACAAATTTTCCATTTTTTTATTGGAAGCCTGTAAGCAACATGTAAGAGATACTCAAAAGATCGGTATCAGGTATGCAGTACGGACAATCCAAACTGCAATGCACTCGGATTGTAAGGTCTCAACAAGAGCTTTTCGATTTCGTTGAAGTCCTTTGAACTAGAACCGCAAATATAACAGCGCTGAGAAGAGGTTGTATTTGTAAAATTCAACCGAATTTAAGCAAGACGCAAGTTATAAAAACACTGGAATCATCAGCTTCTATTCCAACAAAGTTCTGTTTGTAAGAACTATGGCCGGAACTTCCATCGAATCCCCACTTGCAGATCACACACAAGTTTTGAAGTTATTCCTTATTTAAAGTTAGTATAACTTCTTTTTGAGCCAAAATCAAACGATCTACAGTATGATCCATTAATGCCTGCACTGTTACCTCTGCTGAACTATCAGTCACATGCATTTCTTCTTTTTCCGGATACCACTTTTGCATTTTGCACTACTTTGTAGGAAGGAAACCTTTTAGGGTCTTTTGCTCTAATAACATTATATTGATGCCTTGTTAACTTGGCCTCTACCATAACTGAAAGTGCTTTCTCACCTAATATCTTTCGTGTGCGTTGCCGTTCTTTACGAAAAGTATTTGAATAAGTAATTTTGCAGCAGCTGGATGACCTTCAGCTCTAAAATTGAGTTTTATTGCGAAGCCAAGCTGAGAAGTTGACATCACTTTTTGAATATTTTTCGTTTTGATCCTTTTACTTCTGTCGGTAATTTCTTCGAAAGATTTTTTTGGTCGACCAACTTTACATGGGGCTACTGTATCAAACATTTTGAAGCTTATTGCCAAGATTCGATTATTTTCTTGAATCTGATTTCGTTTCGATTACATTTTTTTTGTTCCGATAGAAATTTTAATTTTGTTTTCACTATTTGGAGCTGTCCCGTTCGGACACAGCCCTACTGAACCGAAGGAGCTCTACTCCGCCTTGTGCCGTCACGTGACGATTGTACAAGAGTTGCCTATCCACGGTTCATCGTCTGACGTGGTAGGTTAGCGGAACTGGCAATATGGTTAGTGCGATGGACTGTAATGCGAGAGGTCTTGGGTTCGATGGTTCGATCCCTGCCTGTGCCACCTACAATTTGTATCACGGGTACTGCCTCTTGCGAGGAATTGACAAATTTTTCAAGAGTAATTCTTGTCATGAAAAGTGCTCTCTCAAATTTGCCGTTCGGATTCGGTTAAAACTGTAGGTCCCTTCCATCCCTGACAACAGTACTCACACACAGGAATGGTTAAGAGTTGTCAGTCACTAGGCCCTAGTTCACAAACGGACTGTTGCGCCACCCAATTTATTTTTTTAGGAAGATTCAGCTGTTCGATATAAGCCACTACAACGTCCTAAACACTGCCATTCGAATACCCGAAACTTCTTCATCTGGGAAGGGACAACGTTGCACCACACATGACAACCATAAACGATCATCGGCCGTATGAGGGCCATGTAGCAAATTACCTTCACTCTGGGGTCAAGCCGACTGCTGAAAAACCCCAGTTTCGTCAGAGCGAAGGCTCATCTGGCCCTGGTCAAAGCAGCATTTACATGTCTGTCGAAAGTACTTCACTACACTTTTGCGCGCTAATCACTGCCCGTGAAGATTAACGATGACCATCTTGCGCCCATTCTTGCACGAATCCCTCGTGGCCCTAGCCAACGGAGTCCGGAACAGAATTGTCTCCGTCATCTGGACATTTATTTTCAGTTTCCAACCGTTGCAATATCGCTGAATTTTGTCGAAATTCTAATAACCTCGACCTTTCGGGCCGTTCTGTACACAATTAGATCGTCGGCGTACGCAATTGCTTTTGTAAGTCTTCCTACCTGGTGTAAATGCTGAAGAGAATCGTCGAATTCACCGCTCCCTGTTGAAGACCATTTTTAATTGAGAATTTTGTGGTAGAAGTTACATTGCCACTTTTGACAACAAACTTTATACCGTTAAGCATATCATAAAGTATATACAACAATGGTTTGCTTTGCTCAGTTTAAGGTAAAGACCCTCTAACCATACGGTGTCAAAGGCCTTTTCCAAATCAACCAGAACAGCACCTCTGCATTGTTGTTTTGATTTATTCCATTGGATATCAGAAATAACTTTAGACGAAGAATTGTGTCCGACCCCGCCTTGAACCCGAACTGTTTATCCGGAATTAGTTTGTTGTCCGCAGCCCACTTAGTCAGAGCCCTAGTTATGATTTTTTCGAAAACTTTGCTGATGCTCGGAAGAAGACTTATCGACCGAAGATTTGACGGGTTGGAGTTGTCCTTTCCCTTTTTCGGGAGAGTTTGAACCACAGCGGTCTTCCAATGCACTGGATAATATGGATTATTGAAAAGTGTGGTGTAAATGTCAATTGCCTCCATCAGTGTACAACGTTGGATATATCATCGACACTTGCTGACTTTTTGTTTTTTATTGAATTGAAGATGAGCTCAGTCTTCGCGCTTACAAGGGACTTGGTCCCGTTTGCTCGGCGATTATGGCATTTGCCAAGGAATCGTCATTGAACCGCATGAAACCGCGGTTATCAGATCGCCATCGTGTGATATCATTTTGAAGGTAAGAGTGATTAAGTAGGGCTCTGTTTTCCAGGTCGTGGTTGGGGCGAATGCTAACATTCAGCTTGTACACTTGCTGGAAAGCAGCTCCCACCGTCTCCACTTTTTCCTTCGTATCTTCAATTATATAAAAGTCATTGTCAAAGATGGCTTCTGCTGGATCTATTTGAGCTGTCCTGAGTACGTCTCTTTTCTCTTCAGTTCGTTGTAGTTTCAGACCCGTAAGGTCATTATCGTTCTTTTGTCTGAATATCTTGTTGATTTCGGGGAACATTTTAGGGTCACTGAAATTAACTGACTAGTAGTTGTTAATTGATAACCTATTGTTCTCCTTAATCAACAGATTGACATTTTTTATTGACGACTTCAGTGTCCTGACCTCCAAGTCGTGTGGGTCTGTAAGTCGTCTGTACAAGTTTTTTAGTCTTGTCAGTAAACCACTCTTGTGCCTACGTAATGCGTCAATAGTGTCGTTGCTGTAAGCGTCCATTTGGTCCCGTTCTTTGTACTTTTGTATTGTCCGTTCCATCGTTCGTTTTATTGTTTCTTTAATCTGTTTTAAATGTTGGTCAATTTCTGTATTTGTCAGGTTGCGGTTGTTTGGAGGGGCTATGTCACTCGAACGAAGTTCTCTGGCTAAGGCGTTGATGAAACGATGCCAGCGCATCTACCTGTAATTGTAAGAGTGCGTTGCAACGTATTTCTCCTACTCCACGCGTTGGTTCGGAATCTGCATTACGGCGCCAGTCTGCAGTGATCACTGTCGTAATCGACTGTCTTTAAGCAGTTTCGAGGGTGATTACCCACGAAATATGTTATCAATATGAACTAAGTGATTCGACGGATCTTCAATCGAAGTTTGTATTTAAAAAAAATTGATTCTACGGATTTTGCCTGAATATTCAAAACAAAAACTATTGTATACACAATTAAAAATTGGAATTTCAAAAAATTGTATGGTCTTAAAGACGCTTAAGGCATACGATGCACGGTTTCGTCCGTACGTCTGGAATCGGCAGAATCTCTTAGATATTACTGATAAAAAGACAAAGGTACGGTCTTGTAAATTTCAGTTTTTAAGAAGGCTTTGTTAGTCAAATCAACCGTACCTGAAAATCCATCTTAATTAAGTCTAAAAGCTTCAGTAGCTTCTATTCATTTATTATCAATAGCTCATGTTACGATTTTTAACCGCACGGACGAATCTTTGGCGTGTGAAGCAGACTCAAGTTTTTGATGAATAGTATAAAGAAAACGGCTGACGAATAAAAAATGTCAGCTGTTTTTCATTAGAAAAAAAGCACCATGTGTGAGAGAGGACTTAAAAGGGGAAATGATGGTGAAATACATTGTAAAATTAAACAGAACATTTTGAATTAGAAGAACACATTAACTCAAAATAATTACGCTTCTTTCAGAAAATACAAAAAATGTGGCGAAAGTTTTATTGGAATTTTCATGACTCGAAATCCGATGATTCTGGTATTGGATACCAAGCTTGTTCGAGAAATTTTAATCTATAATTTCAAATGTTTTCGTGATAATGAAGGCGCATTATGGGTATGATATAAGTAAAAACTATCTAGAAACTATCAATCATTTTATAACTTTCACGGGAAAATAAATTTCACTTGAAAAAATTCCATTTCTTTTTTCCTTTCTGTCGGTATTACTTAACAGATTGTTGATATTCTTTAATTTCCACTTTATCATAAAGTTCCGAATTTGTTATTTTCGTTTCTTGAGGCTTTCCGAATTCTAATTCGAAGTGAAATTTTGTTCAAGTGAAACGTTATAATTTTCCTGGTGAAACTCATAAAAACGCAAATTTTTCAACTCTCACAAAATATTCTTTTACGATAAAGGTCAATAGGAAAAATGAAGAAATTGCTGGACGAAATCCATTTCTAGCTTTCTTTGACATAGATTGGAAGGAAAGACGAAATGATTTCATGGGCGGAATCAGTCCTAGTAGGGTAAGAGCCTTGAGCATATTTTTTAATTAAACTTTCTAACTACGATTCTTTTGTATTCTTGAAGCTTAAACATGCCTTTCCAATTGTTATCGAAACTGGAAACAAAATGACGGAATTCATCAAAGCTCAGATTGCCAAATCGAACCATATACTCGATGTGAAATCAGTAAGTTTCTTGAAATTAAATATTTCCACCATATGAATGGTCCTCCGTTTATCACCACTAAAGTGCTTCTTTATCAGCTTTCCTACAAATATACCGTCGAAATCTATGCGAATTTTGTCTGGGGCATTGATACGGATGCTTTCAAGTCTGACGACGACGAACAAAATGTTGTCTTGAATATGTCGTTGTTATTCATGGATTTGTCATTTCTCAAAATCGGGCTTGTCAATATTTCCAGCTTAATGCCAGGCTTGAAGAAAATCCTAAAAAATAGATTCTATGCTGAAGAAACTGATGATTTCTTCACGAAACTGCAGGACGAAGCTGTGGATATGCGACTTCGGAACAAGGACAATCGATCGGATTTCTTGAATTACATGCTAGAGTTGAAGAGGAAGAAGAATATAAGTCACGTTGATATGGTTGGACATAGTTTGACGGTGTTATTAGATGCCTTCGATACAGCTGCTATCGTGATATATCATACTCTGTATTTTGTAAGTTAATTTCTTCGATTTCAGACGAATTTTGTTCTCATTATTTGATAATGTTTCCTTCTTAGTTAGCCATCAATCAAAAAGCTCAAAAGAAGCTACGAGAAGAGATCCTTGGCAGTTTGGACAATGAAGGTGGAATCAGCTATAAGGCTTTAATAAATCTTGAATACCTGGATCAATGTATAAATGGTAAGGAAATTCATTGCATATTCTTGTATGTTTTTAAAAGTCTATTGCATACTTTCATCTGTTAATTCTTAATTTCTATGAATTGGATCATTTTTATAAGTCGAATACATTTTTATTTCTAGAGGCAATACGTCTGGTCAGTCCGATTCCAGATTTTTCCAAAATTTGCACTGAAACAACATATTTTGAGAATTGTGAAAATAAACGTACAAAAATTGAGCGTGGAATGTTTGTTCATATATCAGCTTTTGCCATACATCATGATTCAGATATTTATAGCGATCCCGAGGAGTATATCCCGGAACGTTTTGACAATGGAATGGCAAAGATATTGACTCAGAGAGGGTGCTTTTTGCCATTTGGTGATGGACCACGAATATGTGCAGGTAAAGAAAGTTATTGCCACCAGAGAAAGCCTGAGAGTGATATCATTTTGTATATTTTTAAAAACACAGGAATGAGACTTGGAATTTTGGAGTGTAAAGCTGGTGTTTTTGAGATTTTGAAAAATTTTCAAGTTAATTGCTGTAAAGAAACACCCCGTGGAAAATACATAAATACAGAATCGCTCAGTATTGGAGTGGATGGTGATATATTTTTAGAGTTTAAGGCTTGTTAGCGATTTGTAAAGTAATATCTTTTTTAAGTAATACAAAATTAAAAAATAAATGGAGTTCGTTGTAAATCCCTCTCAAATATTTAAATAAAGGGCTTTTCTATTGGCGGGGGTAAATTTTGGCGCCCCCGTGGTGTCCATTTTGTTGTGGTGAAATCTGTCAAATTTTTTGTTTATTATTTGGTTCTTTATGCCAAATCATCATGGCAAGTTACACCTTTGATCAGCACGTTCAAATGATAAAACTTTATTATGAAAATGAGTGTTCGTTAACGAAAATATTGCGAGCTTAGCGCCCATTTTACTATAGACGTGGTTGAACTTTACAGTCGACTCTTCGACGTTTTCTGGACAAATTTAAAAACACCTGTTCAGTAAACAATCAGCTAACACCCGTATGTTCAAGGAACTCAAGATCGACTGAGAACATAGCCACAATTTTGTATGGACTAAACTATATAGACCTAGAGGACATGTGGTGTCAGCAGGCCGGGAATACATGCCAGACAGCAAACGCCACGATTGACATTTTGCATGAACAATTTGAGGGTGAGGTTATCTCTTACAGGAGTGATTTAAATTGGCCACCAAGGTCATGCGATTTGACCCTGCTATAGACTTTATCCTTTGTGGTTTTTTGAAGTCGCTCTTACTCGGACCCAGGCCACTGTAAGAAGCAGAGTCGGGCATTTGAATGGTGTCATATTGCACACTTAATGGCATATAGCGCCTTAAAAAAAAATACCTAGTACATGTGGCATGATGGTTAGTGCGTGGGCTCCTTTGTGGAAACCAAGGGCACCCGGCTAACTATAGGGGTTGCCCTAAGGTCAAACAAATAAAACAAAAACAGACCAGTCAAAAAGCCGAAAGAAGTCGAACAGTTCGACAGGCTCCAACACAAAAATTCGTGGATCTCAAATTCTCTTACGCCCAAATGGTGTCAAGGAATGGGAACACGAGACAGGCTCCGATAACGGTTGCACTCAAGGCCCCTGTGCCTAAGGCACCAGAGGTGCAGCCTAACATTGTATCCTTGTTGTTGAGCATTCAAGGTCAACTAACAGGGCTGCAAAGTCAGATAAAGGAGCAAGGCAAAATGGTAGATCATCTCTACTCTTTGTTGCCTGGCCTGGCGCAATTAAGACCATAATAGGCGCGCTGACGGAAAAGCGCCTTAAAGTCCTAGCTGTGAATGTAAATTCACTGATAAGGATAGAACGAAGAGCCAATATGTTCCAATTGTTGAAAGACTACAGTCCCAATGTGTTTATGGCTAGCGAAACTAAGCTTAACCACAAACACAAATTGACTCATAAAAATTACAATATCGTAAGAAGAGACCGGCCCGACTCCACTCAAGGGGGCGGTGTCGCTCTCTTTATACGAAAAGGCATTAATTATAAAGTCATATACAACAATGTATTGCGAAAGCTCAAGACGCTAGAGGTTTGCGTTGTATGCATCTCTATCACTCCAGGGAAGCGGATGTATATGATTGCGGCTTATGCGGCTGGATTTCCGCAGGTTACTTACTTTGCTTCAGAACTCGAGATTCTTTTTAAGGGACATAAACTGAGCTTGGAAGAAAACTATTTCATCTTGGCTGGTGATTTGAACGCAAAACATGAAGATTGGGGAAATCAACATAATAATCCCAGAGGTAATCATCGTTTTAATTTGTTGAATCTTTACAGCGTTAAATATGGCGTCGACCTGCAGGCTACTGAAAAGCCATCGTATCCAAGAAGCGGCTCCTTTCTGGATCTTTTGCTCTACGACTATAGACTGACAGTAACAGACAAAGTTGGTAATCACCCTCGAAACTGCTTACAGACAGTCGAGTACGACACTGATCACTACGGACTGGCTACCGTAATGCAGATTCCGAACGAACGCGTGGAGTTGGAGGAATACGTTGCAACGCATTCTTACAATTACAGTAAGATGCGTTGGCCTCGTTTCACCAATGCCCTAGCGAGAGAACTTCGTTCGAGTGGCATAGCCCCACCAAACAACAGAAACCTGGCAAATACAGAAATTGACCAACATTTACAACAAATGGACGAAACAATAAAACGAACGATGGAACGGACAATACAAAAGTACAAAGAACGGGACCAAATGGACGCTTACAGCAACGAGACTATTGACGCACTACGTAGCACAAGAGTGGCTTACTGACAAGACTCAAAAACTTGTACAGACGACTTACAGACCCACACGACTTGGAGTTTAGGACACTGAAGTCCTCAATAAAAAATGTCAATCTGTTGATTAAGAAGAACTACAGACTATCAATTAACAAGTACTTGGACCGCAACATCCGGTCAGTTAATTCCAGTGACCCTAGTATGTTCCCAAAAATCAACAAGATATTCAGAAAAATGAACGATAATGAAACTCCAAAGAACTGAAGAAAACAGAGACGAACTCAGGGCAGCGCAAATAGATCCAGAAGAAGCCATCTTTGACAATGACTTTCTGCTGCTTTCCAGCAAGTGTACAAGCTGAATGTTAGCATTCGCCCCAACCACGACCTGGAAAACAGAGCCCTACTTAATCACTTTTACCTCCGTAATGATATCACACATTGGCGATCTGAGAACCGCGGTTTCATGCGGTTCAATGACGATTCCTTGGCAAATGCCATAATCGCCGAGCAAACGGGACCAAGTCCCTTGTTAGTGACGAAGGTTGAGCTTCACCTCCTCTTCAAATCAATAAAAAATAAAAAGTCAGCAGATGTCGATGGTATATCCAACGTTGTACTAAGACATTTACCAAAGCAATTGACATTTATGCCACACTATTCTATAATGCACTGAATAATGCATATTATCCAAGGCATTGGAAGACCGCTGTGGTTCATCCTCTCCCGAAAAAGGGAAAGGACAACTCCAACCCGTCAAATATTCGGTCGATAAGTCTTCTTCCTAGCATCAGCAAAGTTTTCGAAAAGATTATTAATAGGGCTCTGACTAAGTGGGCTGCGGAACACAAAATAATTCCGGATAATGAGTTCGGGTTCAGGGCGGGTTTTGACACAATTCTTCGTCTAAAGTTATTTCTGGTATCCAATGGAATAAATCTAAGCAACAATGGACATGCACAGGTGCTGTTCTGGTTGATTTGGAAAAGGCCTTTGACATCGTATGGTTAAAGGGTCTTTACCTAAAACTGAGCAGGCTTGGCATAAGCAAGCCATTGTTGTATATACTTTATAATATGCTTAACAGTAGAAAGTTTGTTGTCAAAAGTGGCAATGTAACTTCTAGCACAACATTCCTTATCAAAAATGGTCTTCAACAGGGAGCGGTGAATTCGCCGATCAGCTCTGACTAGGGCCAGAGAAGCATTGGCTCTGACGAAACGGCGGTTTTACAGCAGTCGGTTTAACCCCTGAGTGAAGGTAATTTTCTACATGGTCCTCATATGGCCGATGATAGTTTATGGTTGTCCTGTGTGGTTCAACGTTGCCTCTTCCCAGATGGAGAAGTTTGGGGTGTTCGAGCGGCAGTGTTTACGACGCTCTACTGGCTTATAGCGAACAGCCGAATCTTCTTATGTGCATTACTATTCCAACGAGGTGCTATACAACTGGCTCGAATCAATAGAATTGACAATTACGTGATAAAACTCGTTCGAGGTCACATTGCAAGAGCTATGTCTTCGACCAACAATTTAATTTTCGGGGCGTTCTATCCGAACGACGAGTATTTTGAAAGTGCACGCTTGAGCGGGTTCATTCCACCAGAGGCATTCCTCTTTTTAGACAAATGCGGTCTGATACAGGATAGATTGGCAGTTCCGTAAATCTACCACGTAAGACGACGAACCGTGGATAGGCGACTCCTGTTCAATCGGGACGTCGTGGCACAAGGATGAGCAGACCTCCTTCGGTTCAGTAGGGCTATGTCCGAACGGGACCGAACTGATAGGATGAAGCAGGAGAACCAGTTTTGGTGGCTTCAATCGGCACTTGATAGTGGGTAGTCGGGATGGGGTTTTAAGCCTTGGCCGGCTTGGTTTAGTTCTAAGTAGAATAAGCATGGTGGCATAAAAAAAAAAAAAAAAAAAAAACAAAAAAAAAAAAACGAAAAACAAAAACGTTAGACAGTTAGATTTGCTGCTGTATTTTTTTTTTAGCAGGTTGAATAGGTACTTTAAGTTAGCTTTAAGTTTTATATTAAGGACCTTATTTGAAGTAGTTTTAAGTAAAAATAAAAAAGGATATCGATATTAGTTTTTTTTGCAAATTTTCCAATAAATACAAAAATAAATAAAATATAAATTGAAGTAAAAAAGATCTTAGGGCCGAAAGGCATTAGTAGTAAGTGTTATAGCTTAACTTAGAGTATCCGTATGGGACCATTAAGTAAGTTGTAAGTTATGGATAATTGGGCTTGTTTTATGAATTTTTGTCTACCTTTAAGATAGATTTGAGAATGAATTAATAAAAGTTAATTGAAAAAAAGGTGCATTGGACTATCATGCAAAGAGCCTTGGGATCAATCCCTTCCTGTCCCACCTTAATTAAAAAAAAATTCTGGGGTACTTCCTCTTTCGAGGAATTCACAAATCCTTCAAGATTAATTCTTGTCATGAAAAGTGCTTTCTCAAATTAACGGTTCGGATTCGGCTTATAAACTGTAGGTCCCTTCCATCTCTGACAACATTACTCGCACACAGGAATGGTTGAGAGTTGCAAGTCACAAAGCCCTGGTTCTTCATGGACTGTTGCCATACCTAATTTATTTATTTTGATCTGTGGTAGTAAACAGTAGTTTTTATAATGTTTTTCCTTCCATTCTACGCACATGAATTGTGAATTCATGTCATAATGCACATTTTTAACGTTGTATTTCTGATGGTCTAATTTGTTAACTGATATTCGACCCCCATCACACATGTGTATGTCACAAGACACAAACTACACAAAAAGCCTTCAATCTAATTATTTGCAAAAAGGGAAAGTAAATGAAATATTTGCTTATAGTAATTTTATTTTTTTCTGTTTTTAAAATGGAAAATAAAAAGCTTTTCTAAATGAAATCACGGAAGGCTTATAAAACAACAAAGCCAAATAATAACAACCGTCACCATCATCATAGTCCTCCGTCGTCGTCGTCGTCGTTCGTCCCAGGTGCACAATGCACATATACAGTGAATTTATTAATAACTCCTTATTAAGTGAGAGTCAGAAGGATATTGGGCGACAATAAGCCCAAAGGGGGCGTTACTGATGGTATTTCTGTTGTTCAGACTTTTTATAGACTTCATATACGGAACATTCATTAATTATAAATTTTTCATACTTAATCACTGCAGACTTTTATGAATAGAATGGATTCATGCACACACACTTTCCTTAACTCATAGTCCGACGTCCATTGTCCATCGATGTCGTCCTCGCAGCAAGCGATATATGACTTCATTCAAAAGTTTGTCCTTTCGTAGGCTTTAAAACAGGAGTCAATGTGGTATGGGCTTTGAGAGCCTTTCTGTCCATTACGTGTCATATAATGGCTAGGTTATGATTATGAAGTTATCCGATTCGTCAAATAAAAAACAACAACGTTTTATCATCTCGCTTATGTGCAACAGCCAATCGAAAAAGTAAGGGTCTTTTTCAGCTTGTTGCAGTTATATAGCAAGGACCTCATATAAAACCAGAGGCTTGCATGCAATCTTCGGTTATGCAATTATTATAATGGCAATAGTTGAAACGACATCAGCTCCGAACAAATACCAAAACGAAAAAATACGGGACAATGAGTTTTGTGTCCTCGTTAAGGTTTATTCTGCGTTCATATAGCCGTACATTGAAAGTGCCTATATAATTTTTTCCGTCATACATATTCGAAGGCTATTTACACTTTTAGTCCTGTTTCTGTTTATGGTATGGTATATGCAAAAATGTATGATTTAGATTGACATGCAAAATGAATCTAAAATGGTTGAAAGTTTTTATGAAGTAATTTACGCTGTGATTTATGGGCTGGACAGTTAACGATATGGGCGCAATTCAGCATGACTGTACATTGCATTTAGAATCGAGGACTAAATAGTCCTTAATAAACTCAATGAATTGTATTCTTGTGCACTGTTTGGGGGGATAGTTATAAAATGTTTCCTGACGGAGAAAAATTCGAATAAAATGTTGAGAACGGCAGATTTAAAATTTCAAAAACAAGAACAAATATCATTTTTATTAACTCAAGAACGTTTTGAAATAAAAACTCCATAAATATCGTAAGTCTCAAGAAAATAACTTCTTAAAATACAATTCATAAAAAATTGTTGAAATTTCAAAGACAGGACCTTTTTTTTTAATTTATGTGTCTTAATAAATAAAAGAAAATAACAAACTTAAGTACCTAACCTACCTAAGAGTATAACTTTATCTTATAAATTTATGCCATTATTCGTCTTATCTTTCTTTTTTTTTAAAACGTCTTGTGCAACCTTTTACCATTTTTATAGCAATAAAGAGAAACTTTGTATATATCCTCGAACATTTCTCAAACTGTAGAAAACTAATTAAGAAATTTAACGAACCTTTAATTCCGCATAAAAAAGCAGCACCCCAAGCACATGAACTGCAAGAGGAACTCTTTACCACTAAACCCTGTGTGTATTTTATATAGCCTTCTCCTATGTCGAGTTGTATAAATGTATTGTACATTTGTACGTATACCGTTATAGGTGTATAAACTCAGCCACAATTATATACATATGAACCAAAACTATAAAAGCAAAGGTTGAGTGGCGCCCAACGCAGGAACCAAAGCAAACCCAACTCACACACACATACCTTATACTTTGGTAGACTTGAATTTTTTGGCAGAAAAGTTAACAAACTTAACATTTCTGGGTGGCGGCGGCAATAAAACCGAAATTAAAATTCCCATAGTTAACCGCAGGCATTAAAATTTTCTCCTCCATATGAGTTTTTAACTTTCCGCGGTTTCTGTTTCAATGCGAGTGTGTGATGTCTGCTTTGCTCTGCGTCGCTTCGTCGTTGGGTAAAAAGTTCTATAGAAGGTGACATGATGAGAGGGGGGGTTCTATACCAATACATGTATACATATATACAAGTACAGTGCTGAAATTGAGAGTAATAACATTTTGGAAAATTCCATCGCATCGTTCCATCACCGCTTCAAAATCTGCCACATACAATCAGACGCACTTACAAAAGGATTTTATGTATACATATTATATCTTTTTTGCTCCTCGTTGTTCTCCAAACAATTTCCGAGATCATAAAAACTTGTCATTATCTGCAATGTAGACGAAAATATATATGTACTTATCGTATATACGACAAAAGTGGTTTTTGGGATAAGGTTATAAAATGAGGAGGGTTTTGGGTGACTGATGCTTGAAGCCCGAAGCCTGATGGTGGGTGGAATATCGTCCTGTTTATACGGATGTTATATATTCCTTGTTCCTATGGGTTGGCATCAAAGAGTTGATAATATTTGGAGGAAGGGGTAAGGGTAGGGGGGTTGGTAATTCACTTGCATTGGTTGAACAACGATGTTTGTGTGCATTATCATCGTTTACTAAAACACATTGTTATCCTGCTGGAAATGCACCCAAAGTGCAGATGGGGATGGTGGTCCTCGTCGTCGTGTTCGTCCTTGGCAAGCTCGGAAGGATGAACTTGAGATTGTTAAAATACGAGCTGTATGATGGTAAGGCACATTTTCAGGGCCGCTTCAATCCATCGAAACGAACATAAAAAAATAGTTGTCCTCTAAAGTTTTTGACGTTCGAAATTTCTAGCTTAAGACTTGTCGAAGACATTTTTATTGATCCAGTCTTCGCAGAAATACTACAATTCCTCCTGGAGCAGAATCCCTGCATTTAAATTGGTTCACAGTAAAAATTAAGGGACTGAGTATCATTCATTACAGTTGGCCACCATGTTGTTCTTGGTCGAAGGACGCTTTGGTATATTTTCGTTTGATCTTCTCACAATACTGCCCATCCAACATAATTTTCGTTATCTGCAATTAGGATCAACTCTTCTATTATTGAGCTCTATACCAAAGCTCAACATTTTCAATGATTTGTGGTCATCAAATCTTGAGAATGTATCTAAGAAAGGGATTGATGAATGCCTGTAATCTGCTTCATATATGAGTGGTAATTTTCAAGGTTTCTCAGTCGTAGAAGAGGACGGATTTCTCATGATGCCTTACGATTTGCTGCTAGAACTCCACACAGAACTAAGCATGCCAAAAGTGCTTTGTTTATCCTTTTGAATACATCAAGGCCCGTTCCAACATCAGTTGATAAAATACTGCCTAGAGCTACTAGAATTCTGACACCTTCTCTATAATTTTCTGTTTTGTGACTTCTTGCATAATTTCCTGGTGTTGATATTTAAGCTTGTCAGCTTCACATTTGCTTGCAGCCAACGTTAACTCGAAAAGTCGATTAAATTCCATTGAATATCATTTTTCTTGTTTGTGTCCCAAATGTCAAAAAGATTGGTGACAGCACATCTCCTAGCGTTACTCTTTGACGCACCTCGAATCAGTCAGGAAGACCTTCTTAGTAATCCCGACTAACTCCACAACTCTACCTTTTATGACCACAACGAACCCTTTAAAATGGTTATACCAATTAAGTGACGCTCAGTATTTTGAATTGTATTTTGCAATCTTAAGCAAAATTGACACTTGCCGCCATTTTGGAAATCAAAAATTACCATATCACTATATTCGGCGTTTGACTTTTTCCCCGATTAACAATTTGTATGTCATTTTAATTGCAGATTCAATCAAATGATATAGACTCTAGAAGTCGTTTGGATGTTATCGTTTTATTTTTTTTTAAGTTTTTCTGAAGGTTAAAACATCAATCATAATTTTTTGACAGTATTTTTTTTGTATAGGCTCCAGTTAACGAATTAAAATTTTAAGAAAATTTCACCAAAATAGTAAAGTTAAGTCATTTTGACGTAGTTTTTGCATCTGTTAAAAATTTACAAATTTGAAGCTAAACTGACATTTGCCGCCATTTTGAATAAAATAAACAATGTCATTACATCCAGTTCGGAGACTTTTGAAGCGATTAGTTTCGGTGCATTTTGTTTAAATTTGTTCCTTAAAGGCTCTCTGTTTTAAAATGTAAATATAGAGTTATATCTATCTCAGCGCCCTCTTGAATTTCGCCCACAGACAATTCTCCCTTAGCACCCCTAGTCCAAACGCTCCTGTTCAAAAAACACCGTCACTAATCTCAGTGGAGAAAATGACGTTCCAAGAGCTGAGAAAACTGAGAGACTATAAAATTAAATAAATATTGTTTGTCTTCCAGAAGCATTTCTCAAGGATCTCGTACATTTTGTTCCGTAACATTGCTTTTTTTAGAAAACACAACAAATACAAAATATAAAAAGAAACGATGAACTTGGTCCGTGTGCTGCAACAATAAACAAGACGACCGGCGTTTTCATTTTTCCTTGAAAATGGCTTGGCTATGAAAATGAACCAACCTTTAGGTATCCTGCAGATGGCCAAGGATATAAAATTTCGATCGTATAATAAACTTTGATATAACCTGGATCAAAAAAATAGATACACCTATCACAAAAAAAAATACCCCATTGAAGGCGATATGGAGGAAGGGGGAGATTGATTCAAGTTTCGATATCATATACGAGGTATACCTATTTAAGTTTTATGACAGCAGGTATCCATGCAAAGTATAAAACGAGGACATAAGTTGACATACACCACTTTTGTTGTTGTTGTTGTTTTTGTAACCCTAACTTTTGGGGTGAATGTTATGTTGACAGAAAAAAAAAGAAAACATTAGAAAATAAATAAAACCCTTCCCAAGGGAGAAGTAAACACAAATAGGTTTACATCCAGAGAATAAGAGTGGTATGTGAATAACAATTCAGTACAATTCCAACGGGATTAAAAGATTCGCAAAAGGTTTTATTTATATTTTCGCTCTTACCATTTTACCAACCATTTTGCAGCAGATTCAAGAGAATGGATGACTTATCCTTCTCTTATTTTGTTGTTTTGTTAAGACGAAGAACTTAAATTGCTTCCGGGTCTTCTTGCACAGAAAATTCAATTGAAGTATGAGAAGTTAGTATGTGGGAAGGGTAAGGGGGTGGTTGTTTGGATGGATGATAGAAAATTCTTCAATTGTTTTCATTTTCCAGAAGAGTAACGCTTTAAGGATTTTTATATTTATTTTGCAAGGATTTTGTATTTCATTTCATGTGCACTTTGCAGAGTGCAAAAAGGATTTACTGCACTTTTTTTAAATGGGAATTTTGTGAGTTTAAGATATAAGTAATTTTTAAGTTTTCTTTTTCTATTGTGTTGTTGCAAGCCTCTTTAGTTTTGCTGTTCAAATATTGTAGTTAACAATCATAAAAAATGTAGAATTGATTTACAGTATATGAAGGTACTCATTTCTAAAAAGTAATGTTTTTGAAATCCCCGAATCGATTGATCTTGAAATCAATTTCACCAATGTGAAATTTGGTTGGAATCAAGCTTAGAAACATAACTTGGGGTCAATAAAAGGTAGGTTTAGTTTTCTTTTTCCCAGCAATAAAACAAAACATCAAAGGAAGCAAATGGCTTTGACGTAAGAAATGTTGAAGTATTTCAAATACATATTCCGAATAATGAACGCAGGATGAATAATATAATATAATCGTTAGCTATAGATGGCTGTGAAGAAACTTGCAAATATATTAAAAGTTAAATTATTAGCACAAAATTATGAATAGATTAAAATGGGTTTAAAAAATGTGTTTGAAGATAACGTGTTTGGTTAGTTGAAAATATGATCGCTGGTTCGTCAGTGAGGATAGAAGGTTTAAAAAGGCCTTCAAGCGAGTTGGGGCAACCCGTATTGTTGTATGGGTATGGCTAGTATCGACTCGTTGCAAGATGTCATTTCAGTAACCATGGAACTGTAGACGATTGCCCATCGTGTGAAACGGACCTTTCACTCATTAAAAAACAGAATGCTTACATACTTAGTACAGATGGCGCTACAGCCCGGGGCGGACCTGGGTCTCAACCAACATGCGTCTCCAGCCAGCTCGGTCCCTAGCTGTCTCCAGTTTCGCGAGCCAAGTTGGTTGAGGTCCTCTCCCACCTGGATGTGCCACCTGAGTCGCATTCTTCTTCTACTGCGCCCTCAGGATTGGATTCGAAGACATTCCGGGCTAGAGCGTTGAGAGTTTTTCGTTATATCTTCTACTCCCTTCTCCATCTATGCATACGGGACCAAAAATCACCCGAAGAATTTTTCTTTCTTTGACAGGGTCCAGGCCTCAGCGCCATAAATGAGAGCCGAGATGATGAGTGTCTTATAGATGGTGATTTTAGATGCTCGAGAGAGGACATTTGCCTTCTAAGTCCAAAAAGCAGCGATTTGCAAGAGTTATTCTTCGTTTGATTTCAGCGCTGGTGTCGTTGTCTGTGTTAATAGCAGTGCCTAAGTAGACAAAGTTCTTAACTACCTCAATGTTATAGCTGTCTATGGTGAAGTTTTGTCCAGGATATTCTTGGTCTTGTCCTCACTAAACCCATCTTCTTCAGTTCCGTCACAATGTTCAAAAACGATTCACTGACATCACGCTTTGATCTTCCAATTATGTCAATATCATCTGCGTATCCAAGTAATTGGATGGATCTTTGGAAGATTGTGCCTCTAGTGTTGACGGTTGAGTTTTGCACAATTCTTTATAGAACGATATTGAAGAAGTCGAGTGACAGTGTATCGCCTTGTCTTAAACCTTTTTTGACATCAAATGCATCGGTGAGATCTTTTCTGACCTTGATTGAGCAGCGTGCATTCTCCATCGTCAATCTGCGCAAACGGATAAGTTTGACAGGGATGCCAAAACTAGACATTGCTCGGTAGAGTTCTTCCCTATAGATGCTATCATACGCGGCTTCAAAATCGATAAAGATTTGAACTTCCTGGGTTTTTCCAAGATCTGCCGTAGTGTGAATATTTGGTCGATAGTTTACTTTCCTGGTCTGAAGCCACACTGATAAGGACTAATCAGGTTGTTGACGAACTGCTTCAGAAGTTCACATAATACGGAAGAGAGGATTTTATATGCAATGTTGAGGAAACTGATGCCTCTATTGTTTGGCGCAGTTTAGAGGGTCTCCTTTCTTATGTATCGGGCACACTATTCTGAGATTCCATTCATCGGGCATGCTTTCTTTCGACCATATTTTGCAGATGAGTTGGTGCATGCTCCCTCCCTATCAAGTCATCGCCTGCTGCTTTGAATAGTTCAGCACCGATGAGGTCAGCTCCAGCAGCTTTGTTTGACTTAAGTTTAGATATAGCTATCCTCACTTCGTCAATGTCGGGTAGGCGGAATTGTTGATATGCGTCGCCGAGGTTGAGTGGTTCTATCTCCCTTACAGCGGAATTCGGTTCGTCATCGCCGTTATATAATTTGGAGAAGTGGTCTTTCCATATTCTCAGCATCGGCTGCGGTTCTGCTACGATGTTCCCCTGATCGTCTTTACAGGCTTCGGTTCGTGGCTGGTACCCTTGTGAGGTTTTTTTTACCTTTTGGTAAAATTTTCGAACCTTATTCCTGTTGTGACATCAATCTATCTCCTCGATCGCGCGCTTCTCATGCTGTCTTTTTTTCCATCTTAGAAGCCGGTGTTCCTCTCTCCTCTTCTGCTCGTAGAGCTCTCGAGTAACTCTAGTCCTTTTTGCAGCGCCGTTTTGTATGCCTAAAAAAAAATCAATGACAAATTATTGAATTCTCGGGGTGTTCAGGCCCGCTGACTCCGTGTCAGCATAAAATTGAAGATCTCCTTCTTCGGTGGTGGTGTCAACTTCCTCGTTTAGTATATCCAAAGCACACAGATATCTGGGTTCAGGGTGGCGTTGCTTTGAGTTCATCCTTCTGATTAGTTCGTTTGGTGGTTGTTCAATCCTCCCGTGATCTTCATGGCTGTTTGGAACAGATTTTTGTCCAAGGGAATTATTTTGACTTCTTCGTAGACTCTTTTGTTGCTGAAGTGTCTCTGCTACTGGCGGTTTTAAGCAGAGTCCAGTACATCTCCATAGAAGTTCCTTAATGGCTGTCTTTGACACTGTGAACCACACCGGGAAGCTGTAGGCGGTGATGGGAAGTTACAATTGCTTGTAAATTAGCAATTTCTCGTTCGTTCTTCTTTTGAGGAGCGAGTAAGGGCGGTGCATTGCCAAGTTAGCCAAGTATATGTAAGCGAGTCATCGACGAAAAGAAGACTCTCAAAGTCGATGGATGCGGGTTGGTCGCTGGTCAGTAAGTTGATGAGGAACGGTCGAAGTTAAGAGCCTTGAGCTACTCCTGCTCTTTTGATTTTCAATGAAGATTTGCATTTTCCCAATTGGAAAAAGAAGTTTCTGGAAGAAAGAAATGAAAACAAAATTTTAATTAGACCAGATGGGAAACCAGTATAGGCAGAAGACCTCAATTCTCTAAATAAAATATACTGCCATAAGTTACTGCGAATTGAAAAAAGTTGAATGAATTTATATTTAGGGATCTGATCTCTACATTGGTTGGTGTGATAGGAATGAATGTATGAATGTTCGTTGTGCTGAATTAATAAAAGAGGCTTAGGGTTTCAGTGTTATTTGGAATTTGAAGTTGGGTTACATATTGATCGTTCGGTATTCTCTGGTGCGGTAGGTTTTCAAAAAAGATTCTAAGAAAAGCTGCATGAAAATCATTATATTGGAAGCTGTTTATGAGTGATAAAGAACTTTAAATATTATAAAAAGACAGAAAGAGGCTTAAGTCACACGAACCGGAGTGCATTCTTAAAATAAAGGTGTCACCAATATGATTTTTCAAAAATTAGTAGGCGAGTCCGCTTTATTATATGCTCTGTCTTGTTGGAATCAAGTACGGCAATGTTTAGCTGATTTATTTTTAACTTCTGGTTTCAGAACCGGGGTACAAGCTCTTCGAAACAGTGAAGGAAACCTAGTCACCGAACCACAGGGATGTAGATGTTTTCAAGCAACACTTCCAACAGCTGCTGAATGCGCAAAATGTAGAGCAAGATAATGACAAAAGAGAAGCAAGAAAAGTCAATGAAGACCCAGTCCCAGCCCCAAGCAGAGAAGAGGCAGAAATAGCCATCCAAAAGCTAAAAAATGACAAGTCCGCCGGGTCGGATGGCATACCCGCGGAACTCTTTAAACATGGAGGAAGTGTTTTGATAAACGGCATGCACTAGGTCATCACCAAAGTGTGGGAGGAAGAATGCATACCCACTGACCGGTCAATAAGCTCCATATGCCCTATCTACAAAAGAAGCGACCTGATGTTATGCAAAAACTACCGTGGCATATCCCTGCTTAATGTTGCATACAAAATCCTATCCAACGTACTGTGTGAGCGTCTTAAACCCTTCTGCAACACAAATATCGGCACGTACCAGTGTGGCTTTAGGCCAGGAAGAACAACGATAGACCAAATATTCACACTGAGGCAGATCCTGGAAAAGGCCAACGAATTTCAATTCGAAACCCACCATCTTTTCATCGACTTTAAAGCTGCTTATGATAGCATCCACCGCCAAGAGCTTATGATGGCGATGTCTGAATTCGGGATCCCGAACAAACTGATCCGGCTGTACCACATGACGCTAAACAATGCGCAGTGCAGTGTGCAAATGGGTAACAGCTCATCCGAGTCATTCTAAACTTGCGCAGGGTTTAGACAAGGAGATGCGTTGTTATGTGACTTCTTCAACATAGTCCTGGAGCAGATAGTGAGTAAGGCAGGTGTGAGTACGGAGGGCAATATCTTCAACCAATCCACCCAGTTCCTAGGCTATGCGGACGACAAAAGAGCTGTACTTGAGGCCTTCACAGCGATGAAGAACAGGCGAAACTAGTTGGTCTTAAAGTGAATTAGGACAAAACAAACTACATGTTATCAACAAACAAAGCAACATCTGTCCACCACCTAGGACAAAACGTCACTGTTGGTAGCAGCAATTTCGTGGTAGTTCACCTACCTTGGATAAAACATCAATCCCACGAACGACACCTTAGTGGAGATCCGAAGAAGGATTACAACTGGGTTCAAAACTCCTCACCAGTCCTTCTCTGAGGTGCCGAGTGCTGGACGATAATTAAGAAAGGGGAATTGATACTGGGCACTTTTTAAAGAAAAATTCTTCGACGGATTTTCGGTCCCGTATGCGACGATGGCGAATGGAGAAGAAGATACAACCGAGAACTGTATGAGCTGTACCAAGATGTGGATGTAGTCCAGAAGGCCAAGAAAAGACGACTACATTGGCTCAGCCACATCGATCGAATAGACGACAACGCTACAGCCAAGAAAGTCTTCTCAGTCCAGTCCCCAGGTTCAAAACGACAAGACCGAGCCTACGGTACAAGGACCAAGGATGTGACTGAAGAGTGCATGCGAGGGATCGTTCACGATGTAAGACTGCCGTATCTCAGGCTGAGACCCTTCATGGATTGTGCGCCGGATAAGTAAGTAAGTAAGTATTTTTAGATACAATAAATCATTTAACAAGGCTCTACAACCCTAGCCCTTTACTCAATTCAAAAGGCAAGTATAAAAATTTCCTCCATTTTTAACAAACTGGAGTATTAAATTAGAATTTTGACCAGAAATCGAGCTACACATAGTACAAAAAGTCTCAGAAAAGTTTTTGACCAGATGTTTGACTTTGTTCATAACACCAGCTGTCTGTTGGTTCAGATAGCATTTAACACTAATATTGTAAAATTAAGTCATATTTGTATTTTGGGCCCTAGAAAGGTATCAGTCTCAGCAACATTATGACGTTCTTTGCAAAACCTTGGCAAACAAATATTTTGACTATTTCTAAAGCAATGGATAAAAATTGGCATCGGAGGCTCATATCGAAAATGCATGCCTTCGGCTTTGACGAATTTCTCCTTTGTTGGATTAGAAACGAAGTATGTTTTGGTGTAGCCCAGGGCTCTGTTCTGTCTCCGGCACTCTTTCTCATTTTTATTCATGATTTCCTCAGATTTTCATACTCGTTTTTAGGTCACAAACCTGCTATTCGGATGTGGATCTTCAAGTCCAATACCTCTATGATGAGCTTATTAAAATCTGACCTAGTATTGATAAAAACTCAGATATCTAGCAGAATTTAATTTTTCGAAAACTTAACGCTTCCTTCTGTCGTTAAAACATAATTTTTTTCCACTTTACATGCACTGGGATCACACTTATAATTTGCAATAAGAGTAACCTTTAACATAAGTACTTAGATAAAAAGGTAATCCTTAAATCAAACATGTATCTCTTCAGAAAATGTCCAGCCAATTTCGAAATCTTTCACTTCCCTTTAATAATTAAAACAAGTTTCTAATTCTTCATATATTCAGGAGCTTTTCAAAAACACGACTTTATAAAATGAACTATGTTTCATCCAAAACTTTAATTTTTAGGTAACATAACATAACGTTCCACCTCTACCATTTACGTTCCATCATCATTTGACGGGTGTTTGTTTCAGTTTCACAAAATTCCATTCATTAAAATAATCTAACTTTCCTAACTCTGCCTCCAATAGACCTTCCGAAAATTCGTACGAGTTACGAGTATAACATTTCTTAACCACTCAACTGCATCAAATATAACTTCATATGCATTCATTTAAACTTTAAACATAGTTAAACAATACTGGAAACATAAAGTTCACCAAAACTAACAGCTACAGCCGAAGCAGCAACAACTATAACAAGAAGTCAAACCCTGACCGAGTTAAAATTAATAACCAAAGTTAACCCAGAAAAAAATAAAACTTATAAAACTGTTTTTCAGTCATTCTGATATTCTGATGTTCTGATGTTCAGTTCTGTAGCTCTGTAGCATCTGAAATTGCAAATATTTGTCAGAATCACCTTTTCCACAGAGAATTGCAAATTCTCGGCATTTCAGCTGCCATCAAACAAATAATAATGCCGGGGCTTGGTGCATTTTTATACTCACCCCCAATACCTACACGCTTTTACCCTTAGTTATACCTTCAACTTTTACCTTCTTTATGGATTTTTTGGCCGAAAACTTCATTCACAAAGAGTGCAACACGGATAGAGGTGCAGGAGGGAAACTTTTTGTTGTGAAAAGTGCATCGGAAAGTTTTGTTCATTTAAAGTTTAACCCGTTTTGTGCGATTGTCGTAAATACAAAGTGGTGCCAACTAGCCCCATCTGGTGGTGGCGCTGCTATAGCAGTGGTGGTGGTACATAGTAGTTTCAGGTAGATAGGAAAATTGTTCTCGTTTCGTACATAGTTCTGGTAGGAACGTTGAAGATAGTGCTTGTTTTATTTACCGAATCGCAACCTACCTAGGGTGCGGAGCAGCGGGCGGCGTTACGCCCACTTTTGGTGAAAAGAGCACTTAAGTCTCTAACCCCAACTTCACTCTACAAATCCGAGGAAAAGGCACTTAATAGTTCGACACTCGAAGCGCAATGAAATGAGCACTTTATTGGTGTATACAACAACAAAACTACGACTACAAGTGAAAGCATTCAGCAACGAAGTATAAAAGCAAAAAGAAGTGTACAGAAATTTACCTCTGATTGCATTAAAAACTTCTTGGTGGCAAGAGAAGAAGCCCATTGGAGTCATGTTTATTTAGCGTTATTTTTAGTTTTTCACTGCACTGTCAGCTTTTCGAATTCAAAAGTCTCAAGTTTCCATTTTCAACCTCTATCGTTCTAGAGAAGAAGAAGAAACAACAACTAAATACCTAGAGAAATAATATCTAGCAGCAGCAGAAGTAGAAGTAGAAGCGGCAACGTCAATATAGATTGCCAAAAAGATCTTACTTAAGGGTACCAAGTTCCAACTCTTCTATAACTTCCAACTTCCATAACCATAACCACCCTTGGGAACACCAAGAATAAGAAAAGTTCTTATATATTTTCTTGTGATGCTTGTCGTGGCGTTTGTTAAAAAAGTTATGACAATCATGAAAATGTGTTGCACATTTAACAGAATTTAAGAGGAGAATGCACTTAAGTCCCTCTGATGCTCTGCTAGACGTCTGCTTCTCTGGTGCAAGGAACTAATTTGGACTTGAAGGAATTTCTTAAGTATGTACTCCTCTGTAGTTATGTTTGACTGGGTATACACTATACAGCCTGAGTGGAAGGACGAGAGGGTATGTTCGTAGATGGTGAAATTAATTATACTCCTTTTGGCAATCAGAATTTTGTATTAGTGCAGGCTGCAGTGGTGGAGGAAATATTTTTGTATATAAGATTCTGCTGAAATTGAATATTAAAACAAAATGTCGACAACGGCACCGGTACCGGAACTGGTTCTTGTATACTTTTGGGTGGTAGAGTATAATGAAGTTTTGGTATTTGCGAAATTGTTATTTAGATTGGTCATATGCTGGAAGTCACTTAAATTTGGCAAAAGAAGTAGAAAGTAGCCTTTTGTGTGGTGTTTGGTGCCAGAGTGTGGATTTTTGTCGAGTCGATTCGAAGAAATGGCATTTTTAATTTTGTATGCTAATAAAAAGTACGAGAAATGAGCTGAGTAATACAAATTTATACATTTTGTTCTTTGAATGCAGGAACCAGAGGTTAAATTTTAAAGGGAAAGGTTTTGGGCTTGACACTTTTGTGGCACTGCACAATGATGAAAAGGGAAATCTGAACTTAAGGGAATTTTTAAACGCCACTTAAAAAAAAGACCATGTGTTACCGTCACCAAGCATAGAAGATGTCGGAATAGTTGTACAAAAGCATTCACAAAACATAGTCCTGGAATCTGATTACGTATCAACAGAGCTGTTTCAACACGACGAGCCAGTTCCATATCGAGCATTTCATGATATTATAGAGCATGAAGAAATGGAAGAAGACTGTCAAAAACGTATACACAAGAAAGGAGTTGTAACAACGTGCAGAAACTCTGGGGGTATTGCGTTGTTGAATACCGCCTTCAAAACCCTCTCTTCTATCCTAAAAGGACGGATAGCCCCATACGTACAATATAAGTGCGGCTTCATCCCAGGAATCAACAACCGATCAGATTTGTTTCATTGAACACTCGGTGGAAGAATGTCTAGAATTTAATATTCCAACCTAACTCAAAGGCCGGACTCACCCAAGGAGATTGTTTGGCCTGCGTCATCTCCAACCAGGCGTTTTAGAATGCAATCCGTGGCTCGAACAAGCCAACGAGACTGCCAAAGTTTTTAAAATATAGATAACTTACAATCACTTCTAAGTGGCTGATGTACATGTCGATGGTTCTGCCAATACTCGCATATCGATGCAAGACCTGGGTGCTTAGTAAAAGGGCACCCAAATTATTAGAGGTGTTTCTGACAAAAGCAGTGCAGAGAACTGCCAGTCGCTTATGTGAGGAGGGATGATTCCGCATGCACTACAATCATGAACTGTATGAAATCTTAAGTCAGAGCATGTATGAAAAATTGGAAACCGTAAATGAATTAGATACCTTATAAAACATTACGGCATGAAGATTTCTAGCCATTTCTCAGGATTGGACATTTGCAGAGAGTCTCTAAACCCTCTTCATAAATAAGATGAGTTCAAAATTCCGTTCTAATCAAGAGGAAAAGCATTATGTTGTGACCCATAAGGATACCAATAAATGGGATAATTGACAGATTCTTAGAAACACTTCAAGCTTGACGAGCCAATCATCCGCTCATTCATTCATTTATTTGTTCTTGTGGTGCATAAATAAGTGCTCCCGTTTGACTGGAAAAAGGCAGTGTTAAGTTGTTGCAGAAATTGTGTGTTCTTTCCATCACGCTAATATCATATTTCTCAAGTATAGAGATTCTCTTCTCAATAGCAACAACAGTTAAAAATGTGCGAAAGACTTCCATAAAAGAAATGCTACAACTTATTCTTCAAAGAATTGATACACAGGATTTGAATATCAAACAGCTAAGCTAAGGACAAAATACTTAAAATCGCTACATGGAATACAAACGGTCTTATACAACATTCATCCGAATTAAAAATCTTTTTAGATATAGAACATATCGATATTTGCTGGTGTCCGAAACTCATTTCTCCAATGGGAAAAGTCTACATAATGTAATAGAAAACTATTTATGTTACCACGCTCCACATCCAGCTGACAAGGCAAAAGGTGGATCGGCGATTCTTATAAAAGAAAGCTTAAAACATTATGAAATAACCAATTTTACTAGTAAAAATATGTAACAACTATTAGTATTGGTAGTATTGGACTAAGATAGCAGCTATATACTGCTCACAAAGGCGCTCCCCGACAGAAGATGACTATACAGATCTATTTAATATTCTTGGGCATAACTTTCTTGTTGGCGGAGAATTCAATGCGAAACACACCCATTGGGGTTCAAGACTTATATCAACCAAAGGCAAAAGACTTTTAAAAGCAGGCCGTAAATACAATTGCGAATTCTTTTCCTCCAGGTCGCTAACTTACTGGCCTTCCGATGCTTACAAAATATCAGACCTTATTGACTTTTTCATAGCTAAAGGAATCAAACGAAATCACATTAGTGTCGAAGGTAATTATGACCTGTCATCAGATCATACTCTAGTGATTCTATCACTAAGTGAATCGGGAGTACTAGAAAAAAATAGTCCAAAGCTTGTAAATAAGAAAACAAACTGGAATGATTTTAGAGAAAGGCTTCTAAGTTTTACAAATTTAAGATCTCCCACGGATACAATCGAGCAAATTGACCATGCAGTGGAACAATTTATTGCTGATGTGCATCAGGCCACTGAAAAAAGTACTCCAACATTTTCTAACAGAAGACAAAATAAAATAAAATATCCTTTAGAGATAAGAGAGTTTGAATAAAGAAAAGAAGAGCTTGAAGAAAATGGCAAAATAGTAGATTTTCAGATGATAAAACAACATTTAACCGTATAAGCAACAATCTTAAAAACCAAATGTACAAATTCAAAAATGATTCACTCAGTACATTCCTAAGGAATTTAACGGCTGATGCTGATAAAAAATCACCAGGCTACGATCTAATTACTGCTCAGGTTATGAAAGAAATGCCATTGAAAGCCTTCATAAAGCTCCAATATATAATAAATGCATGCCTTAAGCACCAGTATGTCCCGCACCATTGGAAAATTGCTGAAGTAATTGTCATACCATAGCAAGGTAAACCGCTTAAAGAAGTGACGGTTAACAGACCAATATCGCTTACACCAATTAATGCAAGTTTTTGAAAAATTGCTTCTTAAGAGACTTTGCAAAATCATAGAAGAAAGAAGCTTAAACGATAGACCAAGTTCATATAATATCGGATGTAATAGAAAAAGCATTAGAAGAAAAACAAGTATGTTTAGCTATTTTCTTAGATGTTGCTCAAGCTTTTGAAAAGGTTTGGCATAAGGTACTTGAATACAAACTGCAAAGGGATCTTCCCAGGCAGTACTTTGAAATCTTAAAATCGTACATCTCAGACCGATTTTTTAGAGTAAGGTACTATCAAGAATACTCGGAATTGAAGAAAATAGAAGCCGGTGTACCACAAGGAAGTGTCCTAGGTCCTACATTGTATTTATTATACACAAGGGATATTCCAGTTGTTAATCAGATGGGTCTCTAAGGCAGCAGTAAAACTACAAAATGCCGTCGACACAGTGAGAGCTTGGACCGAAAAATGGCGTATTCCAATATTCCAAAAATCAAGCTGTCCTTACGCCAATACGGCCAAATACCTTGGACTGACTTTGGATGCAAAGCTTAAGTGGAAAGAGCACATCAAAAAATAAACAGCACATCAAGAATGTGGAATGCTTTCCACAATTCATGTTTTCCTTCTCAATTGGATTATCTAAACTAAGAGACAAATGTGCACCTTTATCAACATTCAAGTTGTACGACAAAAGAAAAGAATATCTATACTTGGCTGTGTTTACCGAAGTTGGGATCGAGAGTATACTGATGAGGATTGAAGAAGACCCGAGTGTTACGATTGAATTTTTAAAGATAAGAATGCAACTGAATATTTCTATAGAACATTAACTGTAAAAATTAAAAAGGTTTAGACAAGCTACATTAAAAAGGTGATCCATCGAGGACTGATCTTATTGTCACTTATGATGCCTTAAGTGTGTTACATTAGCATCAGCTCTATTAAGAAATGTTTTAAGTTCATGATTTAATGAAAATATCACACACTTTTAATTAAGTTCTTCAAATGAGGGCAGGGTTATGAAAATCTGAGGACACCGCCATCGTTAACAAAGCAGGTAGTGGATTTAAGTTTTCAGAAAGGAGATCATCAATAAAAACGAGAAAGAGTGTTGGAGACAGAAAAGTGCCCTGGGGAATACCAGATGGATTTTGGTCTTGAATCTAAAAAATACTTCTTGTATTGGACGCTTTCAAAGGTCCAACGAAACAGAATAAGAGAGAGAGCCTGATGACAAACTCTACCTAGCGGAATAATCTTGTTTTTTCTATTGTTCGGTGAGATGAATCATGAGATCAGCTTTCATTGCTGGCGAAAGCTGTATTTCCGGACATAAGGAAGCCTTCGATCTTCACTGTTTTCTAAGATAGGTTAGATGAAAATATTCCAGACCCTCCTCCTACAGTATATTTCTGTTGGCTGCAAAATTAAAAAAAGTCTTCAGTGTTTCGAAATTTAATTTGCTTTCCTTAAAAAACACTCCATATTTTTTCCTGTACCCACTCATGTTTTTGTTTATGGATGACTTTTAAGTTCCGTGAATGTTTGTTCGTGAGTTTTTTCCCTTACATCCACTTCAAAATACCAAATATACCTAGCTTCGTTCATGAGGTATATATAGGTACAGAAAGAGTACCTCTATAGACCTACCCAATCTGAACGGACACAAAGTTGCTCAACAGTCCATGAAAGGCAAGCGGTCTGTTTTGTTAGGACGGTATATTTTTTCATCAAATCTAAGCTCATCGCTAAATCAAACAAACTCTTCAACTTCAATCCACCAAAGGTAGTAGAATTGCATATGCTATACATATAGCAGTAAACCATGACAGGAAACAAGACTCTATGACTGCCGCCATTTTAGAAAACCTTTCCACTTGATCCATTAACAAATTGTATACCAATTCATCTCAACTTGTAACGAAGCTCGTTGAGTTTTTTCCGTCTTCCTTTTTTTGTTGTTGCTTCAATATCCTTTATGTTGCATACAAAGTAAATCCACTACAAAGTGATTTTCATTTTCGTCCGCTACAACCGTCGTCGTCGTTTCCACCACCATTTGCTGCAACGGCCGGCCACCTCACCTCAGTCGACGAGTCAGCGTTAGCGATGTCGAGTTTTATTCACAATCGCATACATAATGATGAGTATCTAGCAAGAATATGTCCAGGATACTACTGCGAATCATATGTGGGGCTCTGCTATGCACACAACACGGAGAAATTAGACCTCAATGCGGGAGCACAAGAATAAAAACAAACCCTCTTGAGGGACAAACCAGAAACCATCCACCCATCCTTGGAGAACAAAGAACACGCAATGAACATTTGCAAATGTACGTATGTTGGTACATATGCTTCCACTGCCATCATCATCGCAGATCGCACCCTGCAACCTGCAACCCTTGCGCGACCAGGTATTCCAATTATTGGATGTTAACATAGCGTTTCGCGTTCAAAGAGTTCTCCTTGCCACAAAGTGTATGTCCGTTCCGTATGCACTTCGTTTGTTACACTCTCCAAACTCAAAACTCCTACTCCAACTCAAACTCAGTCTCTGCTCTGTCTGTTTTGTCTCGGCTTGGCTCGGGCAAGGGCTAGGATATGTTCTATGGCAATGGCAATGGCAAGGCAATATAGCAACAACGCATCTTCCCTAACCCCCTGACCAGCGCAGCAAAGCCCGACCATATATTTACCCATAACCCCTGGAAAATTCTTCTCTGCTGCACCGCATTCGTACAAAGGCATCCAGTCGGATTGAATTACCCATCCTGGGTGCAAGTTAGGACAACGACGAGGACGACCGACGACGACTGTCGACCGACTACCACGAAGCATGAAGACCGTAGGTTGGTAGAGACGGGTCGGCAGCAGGAGTCTACAAACAACAAAATAATAAAAAAAAAAAGGATATTTGCACAACGCAGGATCTCAACGCTTGACTGGCTCTGCTTTGTTACACACAGCCAGAGCCAGAGCCAGCAACAGTACACACCCCTCTAGCACTAGCTAGAGCCTAGATACCTTTGGTTCTGTTTCTGTTCTATGGTCCTGTCCTGGGTTCTGGCTAGCTTTGTGCAGCAGTGTACAATGTACACTCACAGGACTCGCTGCGCTGGGCATTTCTCTCTCTTTCTCTCAATGATGATGGCAAAAACCAGTACAAACACTCAAACACCCAAACAAAATAAAGGATGCAGAATGCAAATAGCCCTCTGTTGGCATTGCAAATATTCCCGTTGATGTTTAATTTTAATATTTATCCTGTTTTTCAGTTATGACCAACCATCATCAGGCGAGGCGAGGATTCTCTCTTCCTTATACTTTGTAGACTCTGGCTTAGGGTTTGAGTTTCGACTATGGACTGGGCTTGGCTGTGGGCTGTTAGCTGAGGGTGGTTTTCTCGAACAGGTATAAGGTGTGCGACAAGAGGACAACCGAGACCGAGACCAACCGGCCAGCTAACCCATCCTCCGACACTTGGACCACTGATGAAGCAAACGTTTTATTTAAACAGTGTTGCCACTTTTTGTTAATTTTTGTAAGACCTGTATATCTATTCATATCCTTTTATCCTGGAAAACTGGCCACACATACAAATTGTCCGTTTAACTAGCTGAACACAATAGCTGCAATAGCTGTCAAAATATTTAACATGTTAATTTGACAGATGCTGCCTGTAAAGCAGAGTATAACTAGTTGACTATTTTTTGACTTTAGTATGCAATATTTTTGACAATCAAATATATTACGTACTTCAAGTTGAACCTTTTTTTTTCAATGCATTTCAATCTCGATTTAAGCTTACAATGGTTTTAAAGTGGATTCAATTTTAATCTTTTGACGCGAGTAATGTTGAAATGTCATCGTTTGAGTTCGATGAAACGTAAAAATAAATCGCCTGAAAAGACGTCATTAAAATCTTTCAATTCAATCTCATAGTTTCTATTTCTACATAAAGATTGACAAGTAAATAACAGGAATTATTTTGGCGCATTAGAAGTAGTTCATACAAATGTCATCTAAGATTTTCAAACATTTTACAAGAAATTAAATTATATGACGAAATCTTTCTCGACTCATTTGAAATCTAATCGTTTATATTTGTTGAAACATCAAAGCTTTAAAAGAGTTTCTATTTCTCGTTTGACAGATAACTAAAAAAGAAATATTTTGACGTATTAAAATATTTCATTCAAATGTCATCTAAAGTTTTAAAAAATCTCACAAGAAATTTAATTGTTTTACGAAAACTCAAAAAGCTTAGATGCAGTTAAATAGAATTGTATGATCTTTCAAGTTTGACAGATCGAGGCATTAAACTGCAACACGAATTAAATATCAACAAATTTCAGAGAAACGTTTAACCACAGCTTTACTTTTGCTTCTACGACAATATCAAATGCTTTTTTAGTTATTGACATTTGTTTTGGTGACTGTAGTCAAGTCATTAATTGACGTATGTCAAAAAATTAGTGTTCATACATACGTCATATTATACGTATGATACAGAATGTCAGATTTCCACCTAACACAAACTAAACTCATATGAACTTTAACGAAGTACTCTTTAATTTATTGACACGAGCTAGAATTATAAGATTTAATAAGCATGGATGTTTTTAGGGACGTCCGTCGTTTAGTCACCTCAAAAAATGACATTGCGATCTTTTAATTTAAATTCATAGTTTCTAGTCTGACAAACAAGTGATGAACAATATTTTGACGTTTATCTTAATATCCCAACATTTCGTGAGGAATTTATTAAAATTGTTGATAAAAACTGAAAGTACTTGGATGTGGTAAATTTTTAAATTTTAATTTTGACAGATTAACGCTTTGATCAAAGATCGATAAATTTTAAACTAACGTTGACTTCCTTCTGTTACTCTTTGATATTTTCTTGTAAGTGTTTTGAAATTAACCTTTGTTTTGTTGACGGACGTCAAGAATTAAATGATCATTTGTAAATACGCATATGATGAAAATTTGTCAGATTTTAACTCAACTCAACTCAAATCAAACCCATTTCAACTGGATGCAATTTATACGTGCTGCAAATAAGAAATCTAATGTGAACTAAGTTTTAAATGTGGAGAACGTCTTCGGAGTCGCCTAAAAAGACGTCATGGTGTTCTTTTAATTAAATGTTGGACAGATAAGGAACAGACAATATATTGACGTACTCGGATGCGCTCAAACGTCAAGAAGTTCATGCGTCAGATTATATATCTGATACAAAATGTCAAATTTCGACTCAACTAAAACCTACTTGAATTTGATAAATTCTAGTACTCGGATGTACTCGGACGTCAAGGAATTCATACGTCAGATCATATACATGATACGAAATGTCAAATTTCGACTCAACTGAAACCTACTTGGATTTGATAAATTCAATAAATAATTAAATATGTATGCGCTCGTGTTAAAAATAAAAGATTCATTGCTTATGGATTTTTTAAGGTAGGGAACGCCCTTCCAGTCACCTTAACAGAGAATATTGTGATCCTTCAATTGAATTACAGTTTCTAGTTTGACAGATAAAAACCAAAACAAAATTTGACGTATTGAACAAATTATTCAAATGTCATCTAAGGGTTCAAACATTTAACAGTATTCGTTAGTATAAACGCTTATTTTGGTGACAGACGTCACAAATTATTTGATAGAAGTCAAGGAGTGCATATGTCTGATAATATGTGTGATATACAGAATGTCAGATTTGCACTCAACTGAATTCGAAATTGAACTTGAACAAGTGCGTTTCAACAAATTAGGCTATTAATTAATGGTTCGCTCTTCACGAAGTTTTTAAGGTGGGAAACGCCTTTGGAGTCTTAATATTTTTTTATGTTTTCTGCAGGATTTTTGAATTGCGATTTCTTTTGAAAAAAGTGGGAACGCTGCACATAACTGTGCGTCTGATTGAAGATGAGTTCTTTCCGGCTATAGAAGAACTGAAACTGATGTCGTCGCGTCGCCCAAGAGACATTCACTATATACCTTTCCTAGTGCATAATAATAATCAACCCCTATTGACGACGACCGACGACGCACGGTGAGGCGAGGAAATTAAATTTGTCATCAACAGTGGACATGGAGTGTTTGTGTCTGTTTGAGGACTGCAAACAGAAGTGCAAAGTGGTATGTAGCAACAATGCTGTATCCTGTACTGTATAATGTAATAATATATGTATAAGAGGGGTTGTTGTTAAGCTGGGGGCTGTTGCAGTATGATGGTGGTCGGACGGATGCGAATGCGATGTTTTGATGTACAATAGCGGCACAAAGGAGGGTTGCACGCAATCGTAAAAGTAAATATTGACCAACATACACATAAGAGAAGACGTTACCATCGCCGCCACCATACGTCGTTTCCGTCAACTCTGAAGCAAGAGTCGAGTCGAGTTGAGTTGAGTCAATTCGATTTGAGTTCGAGAGCAATGGTCCTGTTCTGATGTTTTGCCAGCAGCGGTTAAGGCGCCTGAAAACATCCAATGCTTTCGTTCTCGTGGAAAAGAATTTAATCCCTGAAAAAAGGATTAGACATGGGATTTTCACTATGAATGTATGCGTATGTGGTGTGTGTATAGTCTTGTGGTTGGAGGATTATGTGGAATTATTCATTGTTTCCATTCGATTGCTGAATTCTTGCTGTTCGTTCTTTTGAAAACGACATTGGTAGGTTACAACCAAAGGACGACTTCTGAAGTTGAACTCTTGTACCCTGCTTTCTCCTTCCGTCCGTCGTCGCCTCACCCCATCTATACGTAAATACACAAACTCACAACAGTGTGTAGAATTACGTTCGATAAAATTTAATCATTTAAATACAAATTTGCTTGGAAAACCAACTTGGCGGAGTACGGGTAGAGCAGAGTTGGAATTTTTACCATCACATCACACTCCCCAAACCCCGATTGTATATGTTTTTCATACAAGTCGAAACGGATGTTAAAATCAGGCTATTTAAAGTCCATATGCGGAATTGGGTAATAAAAAGAGAAGCCTTTAGGGATATTCGTTTTTGTTGTTGTTGTTGCTACGCTAACGCTGGTGCTGGAGCTAGAGCTGGCTGTGTTCTTGGTTGAAATTGTAATGCGAAATGGTAAAAGATCAAAATTGCTCGTACATGCGGAGGTTATTACTTTTATGCGATAACATGCGGCCTTGATTTGCATATAGCGAAAGTATCTATATACGTATGTAGGTCCATACTTATAGTTAGGAGTTATACTAAACAGAAATAAGCTTTAAGTTGTATGAACGTTTGTTAATAAGATGTCTTCCGTTTGAGATTACAAAACGAAGAAGAAAAAAAAAACACTTTGATTTTATTAGTTCTGCCAACAGTTGTAATATTTTTAAATACAAAAATTCAATACTACATAATATAAAAAATAAAAATTGTCCTGCCCTTGGGACTTAACGATGTTAGAAAAAAGACACTTCAGAAATTCATGAATCGTTTTATTGAAGTTATTAAGTACGGCATAGTTTAAGTGAAAAAAAGAAGGTTTCTTTTTAAACTTTGAACATTAAATTTAATGTTTTTTAAATGAAAAGTATCCCACTGATGTTGGAACTTGCATACATTCAATTCTATGTCTGTTCAAAATTTTAATTTTATTAAAATTCTTCGTTTGAGTGTTAGAACTGTGTTTAATTGGGAGAAACAAGGAACTGTTAAGAGCTTCATCTAAAGAGGAAAAAAAGTTTACAAAATATTGGTTTAGTTTATTTCACTTAGCAAAGTTAAAATTCATAAATACTCTAGTGAATCTTTTTTGGATTCTTTTCAATTCTAAAACAATGAGGGGTAACAAAATAGTACCTACAACAATACTTAAGAGTGGAAAACATACGCGGAAAACAAACATTTCCCTCTTTTGAATTGCGTAAGATAAATCCCAACGTTGAGTTACATTTTGCTACTAAGAAATCTATATGTTTTAAGAATTCAAGCTCTTAGTCAAAAATTACAACAAAGTCCTTTTAAGAGGTTTCTGTTGAAAGAAATACATTGTTTACTTTAAAAGAAAAGTTAGAAAAAACGGACTGTTGTATTTTTATATAAAAATTACTGAATATCGAAAACAATATTTTCTGTAAAATAAAATAAGTTTAAAGCCAATATTTTTAATTTTTGAAAAGCTATTTGAGTCGAAAGTAAATTTTTACCAAGTTTTAGTATTGTTTTTTTTAGAGTTTTATTTTTTGTAAAAAAACTGTCAATTCGAATTTTTTAAAAATTTTACCAAATGTTAAAAACAATATTTCTTATAAGATAAAATTAGTTTGAAGCCAATATTTCAAATTTTTGAAAAGATATCGAATGTTAACAACAATATTTTTTGAAAGATAAAAGTAGTTTAAAGCGAATGTCTCAAAGTTTTGAAAAGATATTTGAGTCAAAAATCAATTTTTAACAACTTTTATACATTCTTTTTTAGGTTTTTATTTTTTGTAAGAAAACCGTCTATTCGATTTTTCTCAAAATTTGTCCTAATGTTGAAAACAATATTTTTTAAAACTAAAAACTAGTAAGAAGCTATTATCTCAAATTTTTGAAAAGATATTTGAGTCAAAAATTATTTTTTACCACCTTTTGTTAATTTTTTTCGGTTTTTAATTTTTTGTAAAAAAAACCGTTAATTCTATTTTTTTCAAAATTTAACTGAATGTTGACAAAAATATTTTTTAAAAATGAAAGTAAATTGAAGCCAATATCTCACAGTTTTGAAAAGATATTTGAGTTCAAAATCAGTTTTTATCAACTTTTATTAATTTTTTTGTAAGAAAACTGTCAATTCGATTTTTATCAACATTTTTCAAAATGTTGAAAACAATGTTTCTAATAAGATAAAATAAATTTCAAGCCTTAATTTCAAGTTTTTGAAAAGATATTTGAATCGATATTCAATTTTTACCAACTTTGAGTAATGTTTTTTTTAGAGTTTTATTTTTTCCAAAAAAAACTGTCAATCCCATTTTTCTCAAAATTTTTTCAGGTGTCAAAAACATTATTCTTCGTTGCACAAAATTGTTTTGGAGATGAAATCATCTTTTGTTCGTAAAATTGAGGTTGCAATTTTTTACCGTTTTTTTGATTTATAAAAAAAAAACCGTTGAATGGATTTTTTTAAAAAAATATATACTTTTTTGATATCACGTTACAATATATTATATAAAATTTAATTCAAGTCCCTAGCTATTTTGGTTCGTAACATATTTAGGGTTACCCGAAATTTTCACCTTTTTTTAAACTGCTATGGTAAAAAAATCACCCACGCAATTTTCTTGAGAGCCCTTTCTGCAACTTTCTGCCTCATTATCTGTATAACAAAATTTATTTGAAGTCGATATCTCTCCTAGTTCTTGATCTATGGCCGACGAAAAAACGTAGCGAACGTACAGACGTACGAAAGTACGTACACACGCACGCACAGACATCTTTCTAAAAATCTTTTATTTCGGCTCTATTGACCTTGAAACGTCGAGAAATGTCAAAATTTTCAATTTGACAAATTGCACCCATTACAATAACCTTCTATGGGAAGTTAAAAAGACTTTAAATCTGCATGCATGAGGAACTTTGAATTAAAAAAAAAACTTTCGGAATGTTATTATTACATAATAAAAAATGGAGGACCGAGAGGGTTTCCTTGAGGCACTCCCAAGGCAGCGGTGATAGATGAAGAAAGAATGTTTTTAATAGGAACTTATTGAACACGGTCCTTTAAGTATGTATCTTTTCACTTTTAAAAGTTATACTGAAAACCTATTTTGTGTAGCTTTATAAGTAATAAATCATGATTAACCCAAACAACATCGAATTGACAACTCTTTCCATTTGACACATTATTTAAAAAAAAAAACTTTTGGAATTGTAGTTATCTTATAAATAGGGAGATAGTTAGAAACTTCCTGCTTATTACCTAATTTATAAATTGGTGTAATTAAAGAGGGTTTCCATGCATTTAAAAACTTACCTTTTTAAGGGCAATGATTTAAAATTATTTCCAATGGAACTGCATTTACACTAGCACACCTCTTTAGGATAATAACAGCGATTCGATCCATGTCAAGTCGTGTGTCAACTTTAATCACAGATAAGGCTTGTTAAGAAGACCCATCTCATTATTCCTTCCGGATATTCAAATTCTGATCTTTCGAAGCATAAGTTTCTAGTGAGTACAGAAAATTGATGAAAAAATCATTTCTTTCCATAAGTTCCTTTTTCTTCTTCTCCACGTTAGTGTTGTTTTTTTGTTGCTTAGAAATTGGAAACCTGTACTAACGGGCTTATTTCAAAGCAACAGTTCCGATTAGAAAAATTATTTAAATTATTTACTCAGAAATGCGATATGTTAGATAACATTACGCTGAGACAAATACTTTAGGAGCACCAATGAAGAATGTTTCAATATCGGGTACTTTTTCCCCTCCGAGTGCTTACACTGCGTACTCTGCGAAAACTGTTAAGGTTTTGTTAACATCATGTGTGACAGAAATGTCCCCCTTTAATATTTATAAAAAAAAGTCCACGACAACATATGTCTATGTTTTAAAATTGGCTCACTATAGCCTGAATAGCCTAAAATAAAATATACGAGTAACGCCGCAAGGCACAGTACTAAATATTGTTAAGTAGTTTGCTACCTTGAATTTTTAGCGTTTGTCACCACTTTGACGTCGGGGTCACCACTTTAGCGTTTGTGCCAGTAGGTCTGCTCCGATGATTGCTGTCTTAACGTCTGCGATGATGAAAGGCCATGTTATAGCCCTCCTAAGCCCGATGTTGAGTGTGAGGGTTTTGCTGCCGCAGGTGTGAATTGGGGTTTTGTTAGCGGCAAGAAGAATAAGATCTCCTCTCTGGTTTGGGCAATCATTGGAGCCAGAATCTAGTAAGAATTTTTGATGAGCCTCCTTGTTGGAGATAAAAAGGCGGCTTTCTTTGTTGTGTTGAAAACTGTTGTCAACCGCCTTGGATGAGAACAGACTGGTTAGTTTTTTGTGGAAAAATTGCATGGGTTGTCACATTTTGCACATGTGTTGTAAGGCTGGACAGTGCAGATTCTATGTCTGTCAGGCGTTGATCGAGGAAATTGTTGTTACGACATTCATTTACCTCTGCAGCAAAAACTAGATTTGTTGCTGTCGACATGTTGTCTATAATTTTGTCTGCTATCTCAGATAAAGCAGTGAGGCCAATGTCCAGACTTGCAGAAAGAATTCCTCTCACATAGTTCTGCAATCTTGACATCCAAATTGTAGAGGAACATTTTCTCTCGCAAGTCTTCTCATCTCTCTCAACAAACTTGAAGGACGCCTGTCGCCGAGTTTGAGTGATGTCATAAGCTTATTCAATTGTCCCTCCTGGATTCAGTAAACCTCCCTATTAACTGTTTTTTAAAGGCAGGATATTTGTCAGTGACTGGTGGTGTTTGCACCAAATCGAAACCTCATTTAGGATTTCAGGATCCAAGGCAGCGATTATGGCATTGAATTTGCTGTTGTCGGAATAGATTCTGTTGTTGTGAAGCTGCGCCTCAATTTGTACGAACCACAAGACTGGATTTATTTTCCAGAATGGTGGAATCCCGAGGTTCTTCAAGGCTGCAACTTCGGCTAGCGTTGATGATTGCACAATAGTGTCGCTGGCGTTTGCAGCTGTACCTGCTGGTGGGTCCATGTTGTTTGTCGTATCTTGTGCTGGGTAATTTCAACGAAATCACGTCGGGGTCACAACTTTAGCGTTTGTGCCACATAAATTCCAGACACAAGGTTTACTTTACAACTTATAAATTATTTCTATTAAAATTCTAATACAATTAAATTAGTTTTGGTTAAATTAGCGTTGCACGTAGCAGTCTAGACGAGATCAGAAACACGAGTAAAAAAGTATCTCAAAGTGCAGCTGCTTCTAGAACGTTACTTCGGTTAATTTTTGTATATTTCTTTTCTCCGATGGCTGCGCCATCTGTCAGAGACTGGAAATTTGCAAAGGGTCGCCACAAATTCTATGAGTAGAGATTTTTATTTCACAAAGAACTACACTCTGAAAATATACCAACGGGTAAAAATGAACCACTTTGTTTTAGTTTAAAAGTTCGGCCTAGAAAAAACTTTCTAGTATTTATGTTAAACGATTATCTAAGGCTTCAAAAATGTTGTTCCAAGATATTACGTAACGAATTCCGGTTTCGTCAACCTCTCACCACACTTATTCGCCCTTCTGACCTAAGTCACAGGACCCTTAGGCCGAACCGGGCAATCTGACAAGAGGGTGTCTAGGCACATGCAGCTCAGGCTTAATCCAATTTCCGCTAGGTCCACGGATGGTGAGGGTTCTTGCTACCTGCCCTAGACATGGATTACACTTAAAAAAAAAAGTCTGAATACGTCTAACCTAAACTCAAATCTTCCTCTACAGCCCCAATTTTGCTTCACAGTCCTTTCAAAACTATACTGACGTAAATATTTAGTGGAGGATTTACTAGCTGACATTTCCTGAGCTTTCCCCTACCTTACAACCAACGCCACTGCTACGCTCGGACTAAACAATGACCCCTTTACCAAACGCGTAAATTTATAATCGAAGTTAGATTTGGAATAAGCACCAAAAATAAACTCTAAAAAGTATTTTTCAAAAACTTGAAAATATATATTTTTTTTAAGATATTCTTTTAACTCAGCTTAAAAAAAAATACCCTATTATCCCTGTTTTAAGTTTTTCTAAAGGTATATTTCTAAAACTTGATGTTATAGAAAATTTATAAAGTCAAATAAGAATTTTGGCCCCAAATTCATTTGTCATTATGTGATTTCCTGGAAACGTTTTTTAAATTTCATTTTAAAACTGCACAAAAATTAAAACTTGTTGAAAAATAAAAAAAATTAGAGAAAATTTTATAAAAACTCTATCGGGTCACTTTTGAGAAAATTTGAATTTTCGATTTTTCACTAACAAGTTTGTATAAGGAGTACTATTATTTAAGTCTTAAGAATAGTGAAAAAACGCCTAATGTTAATCTGCTCAAAACCTTAATTTCCAAATCAACAGAATCGTTAGACCGACTTTTGCGACTTCTTTAACATCCTTATGTCAAAGTCGTGGTTAAAATGTCAAGTCGAAATTCCTGCGAATACAACATTTCCCAATTGTGTCCTTTAAATAATCTGTCTCAAATAATTAATTGACTGGATAGTTATGACCACGGTTAGTTTGTTGTCCAAGTCAAAAATCTACAATCAGCCAAAATAATTTTTACTGAAGTGCCACAAGGAACAAAACTAGGACCTTTACTGTTCAGAATTAAAACTACCGATTAATTGGCGAATTGAAATGTGCTATTTAGCTTTCTACTGCTATTAGACGAGTCATTTCAAAACCCAAATTACTACTTTTAAAAATACAAAATCCATCACCTTAAGATGAAGAAATCAGTAAATTAGAAAAGGAAAATGTGAATAAAGCTGTAAATTTCTTAGTGATATGATATTTCCACTTTATCATTAAAATATATTTCATTCAAATTCTTAGGAACATTGGATAAAAATTGCCTTAAAATTGCAGTTCAAGGGCTTCTTAGAAATTGAATTAAAGAAAAAAAATCTTATTTAACCCGAATACTGGAAAATTAAAAAACACATTATTTGCATATTTCCCTAAGGGTTAAAAACGGTGTATCATTGTTTTTCCCAATTTCTGCGAATTAATTCAATTTAGAGTTTTAATTTATTTCTCTTCCTCTTAGCTTTTCCCAGCAGTAGCGTCAGGTATTTATTTTTGAATTTCAGATAGGATTTAGTATTTTCATTTTCCAAGAATTAGATAGAGAAGGTAAACCGGATTTCGAAGCAAACAAAACCAATTCAACGAATTCTATGGATTCAACCTTTATATGGCAAATTTTCGAAGAATTTAATTCACTTTCTATCCAATCTCTATTAAGGAAAACAAAACCTCTGCCCTGCAAGTTGCACACAACTTATATAAGGCTAATAATTTCCTAAAATTTTATATTGAAATTAATAAATCTACTGTAGTGAAAAACTGATCTGTTAAGTCCCATTAAGCGTGTGCTATTTATGGTTTATTGTTGTCACACCAAATGCTCTTGTTCTTTTTATGTTCTTATAATTCTAAGTTATCAGGGATTTCTAAATTTTGACAGTTAGGTGTGCCTTTTAAGCGATTGTCTTTTTCGAATGTCACCATCATAGTCCTTTAAAATTTATAAAGTTTTGAGCACTACTTGAATACTTTCCTTATTCTATTCTTAAGTATCGAGTTATGTTTGCGTTCTCGTATCAAAATGTAAATCCAGAAACTCTACGTGCTCAGTAACTTTTCGTCTCATCATCATCTTTTTTTCTAACGGTTTAACAACAATGTCAAAAAGCTTAATTTGTTTCTTACTTATTTAAGGTGGCACTACAGTCCTATGTAAACTTGGGCCTGACCCAACAAACTTCTTCATCTATCTAAGTTTCAAGCTTAAGTTGTGACGAGACATCAAATACAGAAATTGCTACAGGAAATTAAACCTTGCTGTGATTGAATTCACACTTACTTTTGACGAAGGAGAGATCATATAAATTCATAACAGCTATAAAAAGTAACGCCAAAGACTTAAGGAAGAAAATGAAATTAAGAAAGGAGAAAAAGCTGAGATTACCAGACAGCCAGAAAGTCGATCAGAAGTGCTAGACCGAGCAACAACCTAGTTTCGTAAAAAGAAGGCTAAAGAAGATAAGCAAAAGGTTATAACTGAAACACAAACACGCTTCAGCTTCGGCTTCGCCAGACGTTTACGAGTACAGCCATAGCCAAAGGACGTAATTTGACTCCAAACGGAAGTTCTAGTTCAAATTTGCTGAAAATTTGCTTTGTCTGACAGCTTAAAAGCTGTAAAAAATTCAACAATACCTTTTGGAGGGATTCCCATTGGTTATTATAGGCCTTGATTAATTCAATTTTTTAGATTTCCAAATTCATAATTTTTACTGCACTTACGAACTTATGAAAAAAATAACAACTGCTAGTGACAGAAATATATTAGAAATGCCATAAAAGAAATGTCATTCAAAGCCACCTCGAAGCAGGTCTATCGTAACGCAGACCAAGCCGAAGCTGAAGCGTGTTTGTGTTTGTGTTTCAGCCATATTTTTCGTAGACTACTTTGGACTCCCCATAAGTGTTAAGGAATCGTGAATAACAAATACACCTTAGCTGGTGAAAACTGTGAACACGAAAGTTACTAATAGCCGATGATTACCGTGATACTAAGCGAAATCTGTTGATAGCTTTCGAAAAACATTTATAGTTGATGCTATTCAGCAAAAGCTGCTGATAACCGGCGAAAACCATTGATAACCGGCGAAAGTCTTTGAAAGCTGATGAACAGGGCAAAATCGTCGAAGGTCCAGGAAAAAATAAAGAACAACATTGTTAACGGCAAGAGTAGTTTAAAAAACTGCAACCAGATATCAGTGACCAAGAAGACGAGCCAAAATAGGAATTGCTTCCAAGACGTGAACACGAAAGTTATTGATAGCCGATGATAACCGTGATAATCAGCGAAAGCTTTGATAGCTGTCGAAAGACATTGATAGTTGGTGAAAATCATGCTATTCACCAAAAACTGCTGATAGCTGGTGAAAAACGTTGATAACCGGTGAAAGTCTTTGATAGCTGATGAACATTGTTATGGGCAGTTAAAGCTGTTGATAACCAGCAAAAGACTTCGATAACCAAAAAATCGTCGAAATCCCATCAGGAAAAAACAAGAAAAAACAGTGTTACCGGCTAGAACTGTTGAAAAGCTGTAACCAGATATCAGTGACCAAGAAGACGAGCCAAAATAGGAATTACTTCCAAGAATTGAACACGAAAGTTATTGATAGCCGATGATAACCGTAATACTCAGCGAAAGCTTTGATAGCTGTCGAAAGACATTGATAGTTGGTGAAAATCATGCTATTCACCAAAAGCTGCTGATAGCTAGTGAAAAACGTTGATAACCGGTGAAAGTCTTTGATAGCTGATGAACATTGTTATGGGCAGTCGAAGCTGTTGATAACCAGCAAAAGACTTCGATAACCAAAAAATCGTCGAAATCCCATCAGGAAAAAACAAGAAATAACAGTGTTACCGGCTAGAACAGTTAAAAAGCTGCAACCAGATATCAGTGACCAAGAAGACGAGCCAAAATAGGAATTACTTCCAAGGAGGCTTATGATGTACCTGAGTTTTTATCAAATAGTACATTGTCTACTGTCTAGTCAATCGTATAAAATAAATGTTCTAACCTTAGGAACTATGAGTTTTAAAGAAGGCCTTAAAACAAAAGCTTCTGTACTTACTTTAGTAAGTATCCTGCAGTCTTGCGCGCAAAACCTCGGTCCTAGACAAGAAATTAGGTACATCACGACCAAAGTTCAAACTTTCTTGCCGTCGATTTTCACTGATATTTTGTTTTACCTTAAAAAAAAGTAGTCTAGTAAATTCGTCAACAGTTTGAGCTCTTTTTAAAAACAATTTTCAACGAAAATGTAGTTTTAATTTCAAAAATCCATTAAAAACGAAAGTTTTCTTACTCAGCACATTCTATTGTTTGCAGACTTTTGTACAACACTCATTACAAAACGTCAGATTTGTACCTTTCCATCCTTAAATATGTACTTTTATGTACTTTCACACTTTAACAACATCCCAGCTTTCACTCTTTAATAAATAAAGCTTCAGTCCAGAGTTATAACAAAATAACATTATGGTACCTTTGAAAGTTGTATACCTCTATAATAAAATTCTAACACCTCTTATTTTAGCTCGAAGGACAAATTTGTAGATCCCAACAGAGCTACTAACCAAATTTACTCACTTCCCGGATGGATTGTATTCTGGACTGGACCTTATACTTATAGAGAGGGACGTTAAAGTATGTATACATATATACGGAGATGCTAAAGGTATAAATGAAAACCCACCTATTTTGGTCATGTCGTTTATGTTGTGTCCTGTTGGTGTCGACCAACATGGCACATCCACCCTTTTTCTAATGTAATTAGTTTAAAACCCCCTGATGGTTTGACAAAAGTTGTTGTTCCTAGTTTTAGTCTCCTATACCTATACCTACAGAAAAAATAATATATATATATATTTTCTAGTCTTTGCAGAGCTTGAAATCCCAGTTCCCAGTGTCGATAGCGACAACGGACGGACCATGTAGATGATGGTGTATATACCTATATGGCTCCTGGGTTAGTAATCCTAATTTAATTTATTTTTCTTGGTGTGCTTCTGGTGAACACACACAAAAAGTCCAACTCCAAGTCCAATTCTCCCCATCATTTTCCATACCTCAAATGTCGTTCGCTCCACCCCTATAATAATCTATCTATGGTTTACGAATATATGAAGGTAGGTAGGTATATGGAGAAAAGACCGTCTTTAAACTTCCATCAAGTGGACAAGAGTTTGTTCCATTATGTTGGGTTCTCTAGAGGATGACACGTTCACCGCTTTACCATCATGTTTCCTTTTTCGATTCCAAATTATCATTTATAAAGAAAAAAAAACTATATGCATGCATACATATATAGAATCAAGTTCGACGACGAAGAAGACGAGTCCTTGCTATGGTAATTGAGGGATCCACATTCATCCGAAGGAAAAACTTCGAACACCAGATATTTCCCTTTTGGCAGTTGATTCTGCTGGGACTGGCACCATATGGGAAAACATGGACAATTTCGTCTGGTATCCAAGAAACAAAAACATCATATAGCCAGGATAGTAAGGAAGGATTCAAAATAATAATAAAAAACTAAGGAGAGAAGGTCCCGAAAGGAGGAACCCAAACGGAAGGCTTCCTCTGCCTCTGAAAACAAAAAAACATTTGCATATACTGACAGTAGTCGCCTGAGAGGTTTGATGTTCCTTGGCGTGAGACGGGGTGAGTCTCAATATGAGTGAGTGGGTGGATGGGACGGATGGATGTATGACATGAAGTCGTATTGTCGCCTGCCAGTCTGTCAGACTTTACCACCCTTGTCATCATCTTCATCGTTCGTCGTAGTCGTATAGTCGTCGCATCCCATCAGTATCAACACGAGGACGACAGGAATGCTTTGACATTTGCATAAAATGTTTGCTAAGCTCCGCAGGGAATTTCCTCTGACTTGGCCATGTGTTGTGTTCCACTCATCGTCATCGTCGTCATCATCGTCCTGCTCCTCCTTGCCATCGTCTGTTGCAACAACATTCGAAAAGGCGAAAGCGCTGGCATATGTTTCATTTATAAGGAAGTAGGCAGAAACATCCTGATGATGGGCAACCCCAAGCTCATGAAACAAAAAAATAAAACCTCCTCAAATGCCTCTGCGATTATAAATTCAAATTTTCTACACAACCCATCAAGAGCCTGACCTGTCCGTATATATTCTATGTACATACATGAGAAAAAGGACTAACTGGATATTTTGTATAGAATATAACGAAAACAAGCCTGATGATGGTTTGAAAGAGGGGGGCCGGACGATATGATGCATAAAGCTTGAAGTAAAAGCGACGGAAAACCCGGGGCGTTGCGCATTTTGGGAATTTTAATTTGTTCTGACATCGGTATATCCCCAAGGGGTTTTAAGGACTCCAAAGGTTTTTTTTCGTTTTTTTTAGCGTGTGGTTTCGGTTTGGTTCGGTCGTTGGGTTTTTTTTTCCTCGTATCCTGTATAAATGAAAAGCACTGCTGATGGACCTTTTTTGAAAGGTGGAAAAGTCATCGATTCGATTGGAAATTTTCAATTTTTTTTGTATAATAATATTTTAAGCTACCTACAACATACATGTAACACCCAAATGGAAAAAGTCAGTTTGAATAATTTTTAGAAAAGACAAAAAATGAAATCCTATTATTTTCAACATAAATAGGTTTTTGAATGCTTGTAATCTAGACAAGAAAAAAAGGTTGTTATAGATGTGGCTGCTTAAAATAATATCTAACCCTAAAATCTGGAATGGTTTTCAAGCACTTTTACTTTCCTTGTTTAACCAAAAATGGACTACGATAAAATTTTCTATCATTCTCACTTAAAGAACTACATAAAGGGTGTTTTCAAGACGTCTGTTTTTGAAGAATAAATAAAACGCAAGAATCAGGTTTATTGTAAAGATAAGGGTTTGTCATTAAGCTTTGATTGTAATTTGTGGCAAATCCAATTGATATCTAATTCCAATTCTTGACCACTTTTAGCACCAATATATTTTATAATAATATATAAACCACTACACGAGATAAAGGGCTAAACAAAAGATTTCAGCAACCGAAGCATTGTTTTGGAAAAAAATATTAAGACTTTGTCTTGGCTTTGTCCAAGAGTCTCTCTATTAATTATGAATGGAAAACCAAAATAAAAAAACCAGCTGTCAAAAAGACTCACTCCATAAAAGTTATGCTAGATTGAAAGCCATACGTAAAAAAACACCAGTTCTTGAAATTAATTCACATGGTATTTCTTTTAAGCTGCTTAGAAAGTTTCGATGGTTTTTGGTTGTCTGTGAATTGACAGGTGAAAAAGCCAAACTGTATTGACATTTTTCTTTAGTTAGGTCTGTGCTATTCACCATGCTTTTCTGAACGGCAGAAAAACTCAATCACCAACAAAGAACCCCTGGTTTGATGAGGAATGTCGGAAGGCAAATGCAGCCAAACAAGAGGCATGCAAAGCGGTGCTGCTTAAAAGGACGAGTGCTACTCATGAGCTCTATGAGCAGAAGAGGCGATAGAAACGCCGACTTCTCAGAAGGAAAAAGAGAGAGCATCAGAAGCGTGCGGTGCGGTCGAAGATGTTGAGGGGATTAAAAGCATGAATGAAGTTGGAAAGTTTTAGGAACAGGTGAAACGAAATTCACAAGTCCATAAACCTAGAACCGAAGTTTGCAAAGACGAAAGTGGAAACATCATAGTGGAACCGCAGTCAATGCTGAGGATATGGAAGGACCACTTTTGTAGACTGTATAACGCTGATGACTAACCGAATTCCGCTGTTAGGCAGGAAGATCCATTCAACATAGACGACGAAAGCCAACCATCCCGTCCTCCCGACTTAGACGAAGTAAAGATTGACATATCTAAGCTGAAGTCTAACAAAACCGATGGAGCGGATGGCTTGAATGCCGTACTCTTCAAAGCGGCCGGAGATAATTTGGTTAGGAGCATGCACCAATTTATCTGTAAGATATGGTCGGAAGAAGAAAAAAGCAGACCCTCTAAACTTCCCCAACTACAAAGGAATCAGTCTGCTTATCATCGCTTACAAAATCTTCTCTGATGTAATATGTATGTGAACGGCAAAAGCAAATCGTCAACAACCTGATAGGTCCTTATCAGTGTAGTTTTAGACCAGAAAAGCCCACAGTTGATTTTAGACCAGAAAAGTCCACAGTTGATTAAATATTCACATTACGGCAGATCCTGGAAAAAAACCAACAACATCAAATCGACACCCACCATCTTTTCACTGATTTCAAAGCCACATATGAAAGCATCTACATTCATTCATGCTGCTCCATAAAGGTTGGAAACAGCTCAACAGAACCCTTCGATATCAAAAAGGTTTTAGACAAGGTTTATTTCCTGTCATATGATTTTTTTTAACATCGTATTTGAAAGAATAGTGCAGAGCTCACACGTCAACGGTAAAAGTCTGTCCAATTACTATCATACGTTGATGACATTGACATAATCGGAAGAACTCAGCGTAACGTCAATGGGGCTTTTGTGGATATTGGGACAGAGGTGGCAAAAATGGGTTTAACGGTTAATGAGGCAAAACAAAGTACATGCTGTCGTTAAGAAAGGACATACAACAACGACGTCTTTGTCAAAACGTCACCATCGATAGACGTAACTTTTACGTAGTCAAGGACTTCGTCTACCTTATCTCTGCTATAAACCCAGAAAACAACACCAGCGCTGAGATCAAAGGAAGAATAACTCTTTCTAACAGCTGTTTCTTTGGGCTAAGAAAGCAATTGAGTGGTAAAGTCCTCCCTCGACGAACCAAAGTGTCGCTATGTAAGACCCTTATCATTCCCGTCCTGCTTTACAGTGCAGAAGCATGGACTATGACAAAAGTGGATGAAAGCACCTTGGATCGGTTCCAGAGAAAAGTTCTTCGTGTCATTTACGGTCAGGTATGCATCGAAGGGGAGTGGGGGAGAAGATGGAACGACGAGCCGAACGGGCTGTACAGCGACGTAGACTTAGCCAGAAGGGTAAATGTCCAACGACTAAGATGGCTGGGTCACGTAGAGGGCATGGAAACCAATGCTCTAGCCCGAAAAGTCTTCGAATTCACACCCACAAGACAGCGCAGTAGAGGAAGACCGCGGATCAGGTGACGCGCACAAGTGGAAAGTGGAAATATACTTGGAAAAAAATAATTCTGTTCCCAAAGTTCACAAACTGCATGCATTTCAGAATGTTTAAGGATATAGCTCATTTCTGGTTAAACGACTTTGTCAATAGCATTAACAAGTTTAAACGCTTGTCATATTCAGTCCTTGTATTTCATTCGAAATTAGTAAGAAGCTGTACAATGTACACCCTAGGTGCGATGTTCTTAAACCAAAACCTAATGACAAAAGATTCATTATTGAAGACAATATTTGCACCTCTATAGGGATCCTATTTCTCGTTTTTGACGACCCTTCAGTTTTGAGTAGGAAGAGATGAATTATATAGCCGGATCATCTGAAACTATGGTACGAGCCCTTAGTCATCTTTAGCCACAACTTCGAGCTTAGCACTAGGCCAGACTTTAACTAACCTTCTAACAGCCAACGGTTAAAGATCTCTTGATTTCTGAAAGATATGAATTATTGGAGCTTCTCTATGAGCACCTACCGATTTTCCACAAAGATCATGCGATCAATATCATTCCTCTAGGTAATCGCTACTACGATCTTGTTTTTCGTAACACCACTAGAAGGCCTTTTTCCTGCAGCTGATGTTGAGCACTTTGGGCGTTTGGACAATGAAGTGGTCCTTTTCATAGATCTTTAGTACGTTCACGAATAAAATCGCCGATGGCATTGACACTGTTTGTGGCTAGAAAGTTAGTAGCCACTTGATTTTTACGTCGTGCTGAGAGCTCAGACGGTGGCGTTAGGTTGTTCACCGAACACCTTGAGAACCTACTAGCATCTCTCAAATCCCTGTAGAATGTCTTAGAGTGGCTTAACATCACATAGAAAATCATGTCTGCCTCATTAAGTCAAATCCATTGTAGTTTAGGATAATAGCGCCTGCTCTATCAGTCTTACCTATGCTTTTGGTATCAAAAAAAGGTTTAACCCAAGGCAAGTAATGAATACTGCTTTTCGCGACTTCTTTAACATCGATCTGAAAAGAATAGGTTAAAATTCACTCGTCAGCACCAGCACAAATTAGCCTGTACAATGACTAATCTCGGGAGATCTAAGCTTGATGTGAAAGGCGAGCACATATGCGCTAAGACGGAAGTGGTTAAGATGGATGTAAGTGTAGGGGTCAATGATACCAAGACTAAACTTGTCATCTAAAAAGGATGACATTACCGTTGACAGCTACATATATCTTAAAGTTCGTTTAGGAACTTATTTACCTTGGCAAAGCTATTAATTTAGACACAAACACCGGCGCGACTTTATAGTCAAGAAACTTAAGTGACCGTTTTTTAGACACTTGTCATCGCCGTTATAATTTTTGGTGCTGAAATTAAGAACTTATCATTGGTAGATGAGAACGTTTTAGGATGCTTCGGGAGGCAAATTTTATTAAGACAGTTAAATCAATGGTCACTAAAGATCCCGCCTCCAGTTTCTTCGATTGCAATTTAGAGAGGATTGGCTCAGTAGGAAAAGACCGTAGATCACGGTGACACATAAAGGTAGGAGAGAATCGTAACCAACTTAGCATAAAAAGCTAGAGACATATGATATAGTCCAGGTCCACCCCGGAATTTAATATATTTCAAAGTGTCTAATTCGAACAAAATCAAGGGTTGTGTGCACATTTCGAGTTAAAAAAAATTGCCTTAAAACGTTTCACAGAGTCAACTTTAAACTGTTCCTCCTGTTCTATGGTTAGGGTAAATATCACAAAAATATACCAACAATTAAGTTCTTATACCTCTTTGTCTTTCTCAAATGTGTTGTTTATAAATATACAAAGTGATGATATTGTTAAGGACTCAATCTTGAGCTTTACATAAATAAATATTATATAAACCCTTTAAGACAGCCTTGTCAAGAATTCCATTTCATCAAAACACTTTTGATCTTAGAACTTTATAAAATTCTCTTTTTCCTTCCCAAAAAGATTTTATCTATAAACCAGATACCTCCCAAAAGCTATAGAAGCTATAGTAAGATGGAGAATTTTAAATATAGGTCACCCAAAATATAACAAAAATCCATGGTGTTAATGTATCAACACAATTTTCAAAGACATCATCCTTTATATAAAATTGGATGAAAATGAAAACAGCTTGGTAGGTAATGTTGTTTCCTTTTACACGTAATATTTATTCTCTCTTCTAAAATATTTGCCCCCCACTTCCTCTTTTGCCCCCTTAACTGAATATACGAAACATCACAAATAATCTCCAAGTTCTCATCCTCGTTCTCGCCCTGATACTCAGCAGCCTGCTTACGAAAGATGCTTGCCTATGTCATCCAACTCCGGGTGTAAATCCCGGTCATTTGTCACATTTCAGTAGCACGACACAAGGTTTAAAATTTACGTTCTTTGCTTTTTGCAAGGGAATCATTTTTAATGAGCATCCTCATCCTCATCCTTGTCGTCGTCGTCGTTGTTGTCCTTGTCGTCGTAGTCGAAGTTGAAGTCGAAGTCGTATAGTCGTATAGTCGTATAGTCGTATAGTAGTGTCATAGTCGATTGTCCTCCCCTAAATTTGATTCTGTATAAAATATATGTACTTTGCGACTTATATAGGTATACGCACCCAGAAATTGGGCTCAACCTTTGGATGGAATTTTATTAAATTATGAGAACAAAATCCCCAAGAGTCAACTACCGCCATTGTTTCTATACTTTCTGCAAAAGCAAATGATGGAATTAGTTGTTCTCGGAATTTGTTCTGCTATCACTGCCACCTTGACATTGGGCCTATCATTTTTTGGAATTTAACAGGGGCTTTTCAGTTTATGGTGACCATTTTTCCTATTTTAAAGGCTTTCGGATCAATATATAACAATAAAGTCACAGAACAAAAAGTAGCACTGATGTGCCTTAGGGTTCTATCCTGTCTACTACACTTTTTTTTAAATTTTTATTAAGTATCTTCTTTCTGATTCTTTCCATCAACTTACCTATTTTGGTGAAGGAGTACTCTCAGGTTTTCATATTCGCTTTAAAATTTAAGACCCATCTTTTTGGAAGTGGATCTTCTATATAATATGATAAGTTCATTAAATTCAGAGCTTGATAACGTTGATAAGGAGAAATAATTTTGCTGAATTTAATGCGCCTAAAACGCAGTAAATTGCTACCTTTGCCGATATTCCTGAGGTTTTTTTTGTCTATAATATTTGTCTACGTCTTAAGCTTCACTCCCATCTCAAGGCTGGTGCTATAAAAGCTCATTTATAACGTTCAAAATAATTCGTGACCAGGAATAGCTACCAAAGCTTCCACTTATGCTCAAAAGTATATTTTCGATCCCGATTTTCGTTGTACTATCATGTACAGAGATTCGCTCTTTTGCCGGACTACACGAATGTGGAAAATTTAACCACACCTTACTACGCGAAATTCAAAACCATCCATTGAAAAAACTGTTTCTATGTATGTTCAGAAGTATGGTAACCTTTGCCGACTTTATCTTTATGACAATAAGAATGGCAAAGAAAATTACATGCGCCGCATAAATGTCAATTAGCTAATGACAATTAATGACCTCCGCTACCGTTCCTGGTGATGCTGATGATGATGATGTGCCTCGTCCATTGCCACAGCCGCATGGACGAAAGCAAAATATTTTGCAGGGATGCTTTTTATTCCCATTTTCTGATGGTTCGTTCATAAATTATAAACACAAAAACTTCGTCTGGGAGCTAACATGCCTAATATAGTTCTATAGAAGGCATAGGATAGGTAATTGGATGTTCGAATAAATTGGAGAGCTTCTGTACAGTCCATAGGTACAACAAAATCACGTCTATAGATAGAGGCGAGAATGAGAAAGAAATTTGACTTTAATTGGAAATCATTCAGTCAGTGGGTGTGTGTAAACTTATTGGACTTGAACAATTTGACATGCAAGTAAACTGTACAAGTCTACAAATTAGATGTGGTTTTGGTCTGTCAATCACAGAGACTTTTTAGACACGTGGTGTAAGCGAAGGGCTAACTTAACTTGTGGTTATAGGTTGTTCAGTGTTGACATAAATTCATTGACATTATGATGATAATTTTTGACAGATTCAAATTTTCGGAAAACTGGGAAATTCAAAACTACCTGCCACTTATTTGTTGAAGTTTAAAATCATAAGTATTTCGGTGAATTTTCAGAAGCCAAGTTGTCACCAATATTATTTTGCACTACATTGATGTTAAAACCAAATTTAATTCACCTGATTAAGGATCTTAAGACATTCTCATCCTTAACAAAGCCTAAGCCTCAGTTTCAGAAATAAGACCTGGAATGATAAGCGTCTTATACGAGTATGTAAAGGGACAATTTAGTTTTTCTTCTAGAAAGGAATTAACTCATCAATTGTGTTCTTAGTCCATAATGCAATAGCGATTCTCAAGAGCTTTTATCGTTTTACTCAAGACTTCTTCACTTCTCTAGAGAACAGCATATAATTGGTCTTACCCTCATTTACCACTAAACCTTTCTTCTTTGCATTCGTCTCAAATGCTTACAAACCCAACTTTTACATCACGCTTTGATCTCCCCATCGGTCATTGTATGTACTGGCTTTTGAAAGATTGTGCCTCTCGTGTTGACGAGTGGAATTTAGTCCAATTCTTTTTAGAAATATGTTGAAGAAGTCACATGACAGTGCGTTGCTTTATCTAAAACCATTTTTGAAATCAATTGAGAACTTCTTCCACAAGCGAACAAGTTTGATAAACATTTCAGAACTAGATCTTTATAGTTCTTTTCTAAAAATTCTGTTAACCTCGAAATCGATGAAGTGGTCTTGCGTAACGATTTGAAGCTCTTGGGACTTTTCTAAGAATTTCCGGTGAATATTTGCTACGAAGCCACTCTGAAATTGACCTTGTACAAAAACTGCTTTAGACGCATTTTCTATTGCTTTGATCAGTTTGCCAGCGAGGCTGTCAGCTTCAGTAGCTTTGTTGGACTTAAAATTCGATACAGATATCTCTACTTCGCTGAGGTCAGTAAGCCGGAATTGTTCGTCACCTAAGACAAATTGTCCTATCTTCCTTGAATTTGATTCGTCATCACGTTATTATTAAGCCACACTTCAATTAATACCGGTCCGGCTAAAAACCTCTCGTATTCTTAGGGGTTTATATTTAAAGCTGTTTATAGATAAAATGGTATTCCGGGTATAGATAGATAGAAGTCTACGTGCCGTTTTTAGTAATCATAATGGTGTGGCCCTGATGTGACAGTTTGGTCTGCTGTTGCTGAATTTGGTGTGTCAGGTCCGTATTTTTTCGAAGAAAATGGGCAAAAAGTTACAGGTAATGCGGATCGCTACTGTCACATGATTGAGATCTTACTCCAACCGAACTTAAATCTGTTCCAATTTAAAAAATTCAATAAATTTTGCCTGTTAGATTGTTTATTAATTTGTCATTGCCTTTTAAAATATGGGAGATCTCTTTGCCGGACCCTGGTTAAACAAACCACAGACTGAGCCACAGATAGAGAGTCCGATTATAGAGTTGCCACATCACATTGTGAACAATTTCTTCATATTTTTAATATTGAAACTACCTTTTTAGTTTTAAAGTCGATTTTATTGAAATTTCTCCTTCTGCATACTATACTGAATAATAATTGTCAAATACGTTATTACCACAGAACAAATCGTTAAACAAAACGTTTTATCAATTTCAAACAAGCCACAAACATCAAATGTTAAAGTTTCAAACTTAAGTTGACTCAAAAAAAGGTCCACCTGCAGAGTAAACAAAACAGAAAAACACAATACTCAACCAAAGTTCAAAGCAGTACTAAAGCTAAAGTCTTTACCTACGTACTTACACTTCTATCCCAACGATTATCGATGTCAGAAAAGTAACATTCCCAACTGATTCGTTGGGGAATTCTTGATCTCTGGACCACCAAATCGATCATAATTATGAAAACCGCATAATCCAGGCTATACATGAAAACTAAGACCACAGTCATCCATAGAATTTCTCCACCTGACATAAACGTCACAAACATAAATTGAATGTTCGAAATAATTGCAATAACTTCGAAAAATAACATCAGCAATATGTGAAATCGAAAGATTCTGTGAAATGCTTTGATCAGTTTGAAGATTTTTGAATAAATTTCGGCACATTTATCCAATCTATCACAAAGTACACACAACACTTGCATCCGACGAAATTTTGACAGTTTTTCCATCTTCACCTCCTTCATTTGCTGAGCGAATTGATCCATGTGACTGCCGATGTTAGAGTACAATCCAGCGGCTATGGTATAACCAAAGCTGAGGAAATCCAAGATAACACGGACTCCGAACCATGACAGAAAAACCAAACTGTATGCAACTATGATGGACGGGTTCCCCTTAAACAGTGCTATGTAATAAGGTTGAGTAAGAAAATTATAGAATGTCAACAACACGGCAGCCAAATTACTCAAAACTCGAACTGACACCAACACCGGAAATTCTTGCCCAATAAATGCAGAATTTCCAGAGATTTTCGACAGGTCCATGAAGGTCTCTATTGTTTCGTTAATTAAACTGATAAGTTCTTTGTAATGAAAAATTTGCAGGCACATCAATATAATTGTAAACGAAAAAATTATAGCGGACAGGAAGATTGATATTAGAGTGAAATGAATGTTAATATTAAAGCTTTTGAGTTCGTAAATAAAACGTGGAATAGTTATGAAATGAGCGCTAAGACATACAATCCGATAGGTGGTCGAATAGATTAAACTTTTTCGGCAAAACTTAACACACGAACCGCAATTTTCGATCCGAAAGAAAATCATACCGAAGAAATGACCGTAGTAATACATGAATTTGAGAATAAAAATATTATTCCATCGATAGCGACCTTTCTTTAACTTCATTATAAAAATAACTGGAGGAATTATGGGATTCAGAAAAGAGGCAGAAGTTGGGGTTTATGTGAAGATACTTACCTAATTAATTTGAAAATGTAGAATGCAATCAAGCAAATTGTAATGAAAAACAATGATACTGTCAACTTCTTATGTATCGCCTAGAAGATAAATAATTATTTTTTCATTAGGAATTTTGTTGACATTGTTATTGATAAATTATCTTGACAGGAATCACCTTCAAACAATGAATAATAGTTGCGGCGGAGGAGTGTTTTTAACGTTCATTTTTATGGTGGATACTTGAAAAGTCAGTGTTAGTTGTTAGTTCTTAAAGTGAATTTGACTCATTTTAGTTCTTCAAAGAGGACTGAACTTGAAGTTAAACCTTTTCTAGTCTTGTAGTGGCATTAATCAATAAAGTCTCGTCGTAGTACTTATTTTGCTTGAATTTCTAAAGGAGTGTGTTTCGTCTCCATTTTATCAGGTGTTTTTGTTTTTTAAACCAAAAATTAAAGTAATTTACCGGTATCAGAACTCATAGATGGAGTAATAGCGAGTAATGAGCTAAAATTGACACGCCATATTGTTTTATTTTTATGAGTTTGACGTCTGTCAATATTTATCAGTGCAAGTGGATAATCATATCCCTTGTTGTGCCAGAAAGAAGTGGAAAGCTCTTGAACAGCTGTCAAATTGAATTGAATGCGCGTGCAAGCTTATAAACAGTGTCATAATGTCGGTGTCATCTGCATATCCAAGATATTGTGTAGATTTTTGAAAGATGTTGCCACTTGTATTGGCGTTGGTGTTGAGCACCACTCTTTCAAGACAATATTAAAGCAGCTACATGACACCTCTGGTAGTTTGGAAAGTTTCGACCAAGTCTCTTCTAATTTTGACACATCAACCAAAACTCAACATAGCACGGTATAGTTCGTTCCTGTCTACACTGTCATTTGCTGCTTTAAAATCTATGAAAAGATTGTGTTTTGCGATGTTTTGTTCTTGGGTCTCTTCCAGGATTTGACGTAGAGTGAACATTTGGTCGATGGTAGGTTTTCCAAGCCTGAAGCCGCACTAGTAAGGGCCAATTGGTTCGTCAGTAAATGGCTTCAGGCGTTCACGTAATACGCTGGACAAGATCTTGTACGCGATGGTTAAAAGGCTAATGCCTTTTTAAGCGTACTTAAAAAGCTCCGCCTGCAGACCGTCCTCACCAGCAGCTTTGTTCGACTTCAGGCTGGTAATGGCTAGTTTGATCTCACTCTGGTCGGGTTAGTGGAACTCTAGATGAATGGATGGAACCAAACGGATTTGACGTGGCTGCTCGCTAGCTAATTCGTTGATTTATCACCATCAAGCAGCTGGTTTAAATGATCTCTCCAGATTCTTAGCATTGACTGCATCACGACTACGGTATTCCCCTTCTTATCTTTGCAGGTTCCAGGGCGTTAAGTGAATCCCGTTGTTTTATTTTTGACTTTTCTATAAAAACTCCGCACGTGTTTCCTGTAAAAACATCCCTGGATCTCCTCGACTTCACGCTGCTCATGGGCTTTTTTCTTTCTTTAAGCAAGCGGTTCTCATCCCTTCTCTTTTCGACGTAGATCTGGTGGGAAGATCTTGTCCTTCTTTGCTGCCACAATCTGTATGCCTCTGTTTTGGCTTTGTTTGCCTGACCACATGCAGAGTCAAACCAGGGGTTCCTTGGTGGCGGCTGTGAGAAACCTAGCACCTCTTCTGCAGCATTCCTGATGAATTGTTTGCAGAGCTGCCAGTGGGTCTCTGGGCACATCTAGTCTGTTTTTAGGTTTCTCGCAAGCTCTAGGGATACTTGATCGGCAAAGGCATTGGCAATATCCTCCTACTGCAGTCTTCCAACATTGAATCTTCTCCTCTAGGTTATTTTTCGTCCAAGAGCTTCCATGGATATTCGTACGCCCAGTTTAGCACCAACTTGGTAGTTATGGGAATCTATGTTGGCTGATCTGTACGTACGAGAGCCAAGTATGCTAGAGGAGTGTCTTCCGTCAATAGCAACATGATCAATTTGGTTGCATCTTCGATCATCGGGGAGCGCTAAGTACCTTTGTGGATATCTGGGCTAGTGAATCTGGTGCTCCTCAACACCATGTTTTTCTCTGCAAGGAAGTCGATAAGCCTGAGTCCGTTTCCAGATGTGATGTCGTGTAGGATATGTCTTCTGATTGGTCTACTAAAGATGCCTTATTTACCAATTTTGGCGTTAGAATCTCCCAGGAGAATTTTAACATCATTTTTGGGACATTGCTCATATGTTTTGGCGAGGAGCTAATAGAATTCTTCTTTTTTACATTGTCATCCATCTCTTCCGTCGGAGCATGAGCGCTGATAAGGCTCAGGTGGTGGAATTTGGCCTTAATTCGGATTGTCATCACTCTTTCGCTTACTTCCCGAAAGCTTATAACTCTTTGCCATAGTTTCTCTCTGACAGCAAAACCACATCCAAATAAGCGCTTCCTCGAGTAGACACTTCCCATATAAGAAATCACAGCTTTCAATCTTCCTACTGCCTGGCCCATTCCATCGCATCTCCTGCAGAGCTGTCACATCAGCTTTGATTTCTGCGAGGGCATCGGCAAGCTGCTCTGCTTTGCGTGGTCGGTTAAGTGTACGCACATTCCATGTACATACACGTAAATCGTTTTCCGTTCCGTTTTTCGTTTGCGGAGGGTTGTCAACATTATCAGTCCGTTCATCCGAAGCTATTTCTGGTTTTTTCATCACACTTTAAAATTTCCTTTCATGGCCGGCTTGTGAAGCCTGCGCATGACTGAGATCCTTTGAGCTGGTTCTTCAGAGCGATATCTGGTCTTTTGCTCCTATTTCCTGAGAAGGTAACTCAGATGACACAGCTCTGGATCCGATGGATCCAACGTTCGTCGTTAGTTCACCTTTCAGCTATCCAGTGGGCACCACTAGAAGCTGACGATACGATTTTGAACCACCACGTTGCACGTTTTTCTGAATAGTATGTCTTTTTTTGAAAAACTTTCCTACAGCTCTTAATAAATCATCCTTTACCAGTGTGAGACTTTCAAAAACTCTATCTTTGTTTGCTTATTCATTATTTTAATAAGTTTCAATAAGAGATGACAGCCAAATCAAGCAGGAGGAGATACATTAACCGGCGTCCTCCGAAGACCGAAGAAATGCTGGAGACAAGCATTAGCCTCAGTAAGTATTTTTGGAAGGTGTATATTATGGTCAAGGCATAGCAGATAAGCAATTTATATGGTAAATATAATTGTTTTTAGAAAAAATCGTTACTTTAAACCTTAAAAGCACCTTTCTTGAAACAAAATTTCTCAAAATTTGTAATATATATTATTTGTAATATGACCAATTTTTAAATATACATACTTTTAAGTGATATAAGGTCTTTTTAATTGTATAGAATTTCTCAATTCGGCATTAAAAAACACGAAAATTTCTTTACAACTCTTTGTATAGGATATACCTTCAACTTTGATAACCTTTTTGAATGTTTTTGTTCCAGTTATTCATTTACCCGAAATCATGTCAGCGCTTGGGGAACTATGTAAAAAAAACTTGAAAACATTCTATTGAGTACTTTCTTTCGAAAAATTCTCTTATCGGTTAAACTGGTATAGTTTCATAAGTTTTCTAGTGAATTTTAAAGCTATTACTTCTAAAAAAAATCAGACACCAAAATCATGAGATTCTAAAACTAATAACCGAAGTATTCAAAATGAAAACAGTTTGGTATATCCCGGCAGCGTGGAAATCCTTAATCTTAGTTAAGTTCTCTAAACATCGAAATAAAAATATGTTAATTTTACATTCTTGATTTTTTATTTTTTTTTCTTCGAGTTTTTTGAAGTTTTAAAATTTGGGGTTCCCAGGGTTGCTTTTCTTACTAAAACTCTCTAAATTCCACTTTAAATACTTATTTTACAAAAAAACCACACCAAATAAATAGACGAAAGGTTTAAGACTTGAAACTAGATACATGCATCCATTTCATCATTCCACTCCCCCTGATTTTGGTAAGTTTCTTCTTCTAGTACCATAGTTCGGTTTACCCATTTTAACAATGAAGTTCTTTCTCTGTTCGCATTAGACACTTTCAAACTCCATGCAAAATCCTATCAACACGAAACACTTACATGATCGTTGATATAGAACGATTTATGACCACACCATATAATCCTATATAACTTAACCCAAAATCCGAAATCGAAAAAAAGAAACACAGTCACAAAGTCACATCTAGGCTTAGGTACTCCCAGAATATATCTCAAGACACACAATAGCAAATCTACCATTGAATCATTTTAACATTATTATAGCCCAAGAACTGCGACCAAAAACGAAGCGATTGAATGCCGCATTACAAAGATCTATAGAAAAACTGAAGCTACATAGCTCCATCCCTATAGTCCCTAACTCCATATACATTATATTTAGTTCCAAATGTACTGTTGAAAATTCCTTGCCATAAATCAGTCCCTCGGGACGGGACAGTAACAAAAGTGAAGGAGTTACAAAGGACAAGAAGCAACAAACGAACACACAACAGATTAACCATTGTTACCACGGTTACACCAACCTAACTGACAGTGCTCCCAGGTTTTGAAGCAGAGGTTCCGTCGCTCTATATATTGTCTAGTTACAACTTCCTCGCTAAATATAGTTATTAAGAGGTAAACCTTCGTCAGCTAGCAAATCCTTTTCAGCATTGAAAACATAGCTACTGTTCCTGTTGCATATTCCAGGTTCTGGTACCTGGTGGTAGTCGACTTTTTGAAGCACGAAACCACAAAAGAGGCCGCTTTAGTTCATTTCCTTCGTCATCACTCTCATTATAGCTTTGCCTAGTTATCTGTCTGACAATTCAATTTGTGAAAAATGACAACTTCCCTGTTTCGTCTTTTTTTTTAAAGTTACATGCCCAGCTATTTGAAAGAGAGGAAGGCGATTAATTAATTCATAAATACTTTCTTTTTTAATATTAAAAGGGTGTCCTAAAATGTGAGCAAAAATTAAATTAATAACATCAGTGATGTTAAACCCTGGTAACCAGAAAAATAAGCAATTTGACAGATGAAATGTCATAACATGTGAAATATTATTCAACAAATTATCAATTGCTGTTTCTGATAACTCGGAGATTTTTGTATTCAAAGAAAAAAAGGAGCTTTATGTTGGTAGCACTGACATATTATAACAGTCAAATCGAGCTGTCATTTAAAGTGTCATAGTATTGGTCTAATAATTGACCGACTACGCAACCAATCGTTAAAATTGGTCAGAAATTTGAAAAGAATAGAAGCGTTACTGATTCTACATATAAGAACTATAATGTCAAATATTACACTCGGTGAAATATTTAAACTGGACATGACATTACGATGGTAGAGAAGTCGAAAAATGAGTCCTCGAATTTCGTCCACTTGTATGTTGTCTGAAATATTTGTTCTTATCTTGAGTTGTGTCAAAATACACTCCTCTGTTTTCTTAATATAGTTCGGTGTAAGAACTTATAGTAAGTAATTTTTGAAGATTTACAAAATTATTGAAGTTTAACTTATTTTACACAAAGATTTTTTTTAAACAGACCCTTTGCTTATAGGAGCAAGTTCGTGTGACACAGTTGTACATTGTAATTTCTATAGCATGATCCAATAAGAAATGCAAAGGTGATTCCTATTCTTTCAATCTAAATGACAAAGTTGTCAGAAATATTGGAAACATAAATTGGCTTAATAATTATTAATACGCATTGTTTCCTTGTGTTACTAACAATTTTTTCTAAATCTTAACTGCGAGCTGCCAAATTAATTTTACCAGGGTTATAGATCATAGATTAAATAAAAATGGAAAGAGTGAATAAACTTGAAGTCCGGTGCAAGAACTTTTACGATCATTTGCCGATTTCTGTAGACTGGATTGTGGTTAAAATTTCAAATCAAAAAAATCTCCAACTTTTACCACGTTTGATATGGAAACAGGAAAGGGTAAATGCTTACTAAGAAAATTACCTGGAACACTTATGCCAGCGTCATTAATTGTGCTTGCAAAGTCCGCTGAAGCTAGTGCAAAGAGTCTTGTCGCATGAATAAGGAGTCCAACAAACTTTTTGTCGTTGCGAAAAAGTCGTCGAATTCAAACACCATTTTTTTGAAAAGGAATGTTTGATGGCCCGAAAAAATTGTTTACGTTGTTTAATGCACTGGGAAACTCAAATTACTAGAGTCTTAAAAAGTAGTACTGTGAAACGAAAGCAACGTACAAAAAGCTGTGCCTAAATAAGAAAACTGATTTCAAAAACAATCAAACTGGTGCTCTTGGCCAGCTTGATTATCAGGGAGGTAAATGGTGTACATTTTACAATTGACAAATGAGTGTCTGCTGATGATTTATCTGGATCCTTTAAAAGTCTCTTAAACGGCAAATCTGACTTTAAATTTTTGTGTGTGGACCCACAGATCTTGGATAAAATTTTGGGGGCCACAATCACTATTGATCAACTCAAAACTGCAATGTGTAAAGGTAAAAATAGAAAGGCTTCACCTGGAGAAGATGCGACTAATGCCTTTCATACGCAATTTCAATCATTATGCAACACAATACTTTCTAGAAATTAAGTTGCATTACCGGTCAAGAGGTCAGTTATCTTTCATATCCACATAAAATGAGACTTAAACAGTTTTGAAAATCTTTAAATTATGATAAATTATCAAGCAAAATACTATAAATCAAAAGTAATTCTGTTCAGTAGATCAGCAAGGTGCAAAACCATCATTTGCTTGGGTTTTTAATGGTATTGTAAGTTCTTGATTTCAGCTTCCAATTTTTAGAGAAATCAAATGGCCAAAAATCTCTTTGAATTATCGAATTGACCTCTTTGCGAAAGGATAAAATATTCGATGCCACCGCGGTTGCAAAAATGTTACACTAGTCAATTTTGGGGTAGTGAGGAATAAGAGACTATCAAAAAACTTTTTAAAAAAAGCTTTTCAACTTGCCTTTGAAAACGCCAAACCTTTGCACTATATCTTTAAACAAGACTTCGTAAATTGTACGCAAACACACTCAAGTTGCAAGATGCTCTCATCGTGAAAGTGTGTCAGAATTATCTCATTCCCAAAAATAAAGTTGTTATATGAATTGAGGAATGAGGAAAAGTGGTTCTCTAAGCGTCTAGAAATCGCTTGTGAAGAAATTGTTTGGATTGATCCAAATCTGGTTAAGGATCAACAATTTCGTATTATACAGAAATATGAAATTGGTTTATATTTAGAGATTAGAATTATTTACTCATAGCTTAATACCAACTTTTTGGAGAAAAACTACTTTCATGAATTCTATAGTTAAAGAGAAATATCTTAAATTTTTAAAACAAGACGTGAGTTGCTCGGTCTTAAGGGAAACCCATACAGCAGAAGCTTCAACCAGTTTTGTAATTTATGTAACTTTATGGGAAAACAAAATAGATCCTGCCCTTACTTTTGTTGTTTCACCTCCCTTGTTGCTAACCACCCTTAACGAATTGTTACTGCATCCCCAAAATTTCAGAAGAGTTTAGTAGAAACCTGGACCATCAGCCAGTGACCTGCTCTCCTAGCATTTTGGGAAAGCAAATTTAGCAGGTCTCACCAAACTGTGCGAAAAAATTCCACACCAACGAACTGTGCGACGGTTGGCCCACGTGTTGGTTGAATAAAATCATCAAGGCATGAAGACGATACTCATGCCCAACAATGTGTGCAGAAAAGTCGCACCATCTGTTACTTAGTATGGCCGAGAACCCATCATAAGGTATTAACGATGGAAAATCAACCCAAGAATATTTTAATAACTTTCACTTTAATTATAGGCTTGGCTAGCGACTTTCTTCAACACGACATAAGTAGTTTTTCCTCAACCAAAATTTAGCGCATGTAGGTACTTCGTAATGCTAGGAATTCCACACGATTTTCCAGAAAGTCTTGGCTGGAATGGGTTCGAAAGTGAAGAGCTGAACTCACTCAGAGCTACGGGGTGATCGCATCACCTCTTTAAAGAGATGGCGTGCGATGAAAGATACCTGGCTTTTCGGTTGCACACCCCAATGTTATGGATGGAGGAAGTTGCGGGACCGAGACAGATCGATCACCACGCAAAAGATCCGAGAGGATTGCCTGAGGGCAAGTAGCCGGAAGAGTCAAGCTCGCCATGATGATGACCACTTTTTGGATTGCGCCCAAAGCGATTAGAAGATTAACGAAAATTGTGTGAAGGTTTTTTTTTGAAAAAGACGTAATTTTTGTACGATAGTTTTTTTTAAGTTTTAGTAAATTGAAGATTTTGTTCTGCTGTGAGGAAAGTATTTTTGAGAAAGGACTACGGTATCTGTTGGAAAACTTAAAAAAGGAGCTAAGTATAGTGTTTTCCTTTGTTTCTTAGAATATTGCTTTTCTTCTGGTGTCCTTCTGACCTTCGCGTCAAATATCTGTTTTCCCGGTACTACGGGAAGTGTTTAACCGTTTGATTTTTCTGTCTTTTATTGAAAATTTTCTTGGAGTGGTTTTTCTTGGTTATTTTTTCCCCAATTTGTTTAACAATTAATAATAGTTTCATACTTGATATTCTGCATACATTTCTTTTTTACCGAGATTTGACCTTTGTCAATCTCAAAATATCTATTTGTAATTTCGTTGTTATGAAAGATTCTGGTTTTTAATCCCGGCTACGGCCAAGGTTTTCCAGGCAATAAAAGATAATTTTAATTTCCCATCTGGAAAATAAACCACTCATTTATTTAGTAACTCTGTTTGAAGACTAATTTTTCAGCTTCTTGTTTTGGTAAACTTCCAGTAAAATGTTTCCTGGCGCCCACTTTAATCAATACGACTTGGAGAAATTCACCTCGTCGTATTTCGATATCAATTTCATTTCAATTTTATTGATCACCTTGATAAATAAAATATTGATCTAATCGAAACCCCCCCTTAAGCTGAGCTACCGTGCTGGCATTAATTTTATTGCTACCTGTGGTGAATTCTTTTACCTACTTGACATATCGACTTACGTTTCCCATAAATTATCAAACTTATTTTCGCGGCACATCGGGGGTGTGCAATTTCGATTTTGTTTAATTTTAAATAATTAAAAAAAAAAAATTTAATTCGTGTTCGATCTTGGACAATATTGGATTTGAAGATCAGTCCGTCGGGTCGGTATTAAGGTGGAAAAATGTGCAACAAATTGGCGTAGAAACGATTCTATGGGACAAATCTTCGTTTGCACTCTTACAATTCCTAGAGTACTTAAAGATCTTGACATTCACAAATACGCTTTCCCAGATTTTATCACTGCTATAGTTCGAAAGAGGTGTTCTTCAACACTGGAAAAATCACTGCGTAAGCTTTTTCATTTGTCAAATTCTACAGGTTTCTTTCCGAGTGGATGGAAAACAGCATTCGTCTAGCCCGTCCCTAAAAAATTTGAATCCTTCTCACTCTTTAACTATCGTCCAATTGCACTTACTTCCCTTCTTTCCATGGTCATAGAAACGCTGATCAATTTCAGGCTTAAGAAATATCTCGAAGAACGAAAGGTTTATCTTACCGAATAGTGGAACATCTTAGCATTGTTTTGGAGAAAGTAAGATTATTGCACTTGATATTTCAAAGCCATTTGATAGAGTTTTGCACCACACTCTCTCATCGAAATACGTGCATTTGTTATCGATGAATCTCTTCTTCGTTAAGTTCAAAATTGCCTTTAACACCTATCAATTCAAGTAGCATTGGACGTATTCAAATCAGAATCCACGAAATAAACGCTGGTGTGTCGAGGGCACCGTTTTGTCGCTGAAACTTCTAAACCGCTAATTTTGTTAACTGTGCACTATGAACGGCAGTATATAATAAGCTCATTAAATTCTGATCCTGCCAACATCGTCCAATCGGGAATGAAAAATCGTATCGAATTTAATGCTTCGAAAACGCTGTCTGATGTCTCAAAAATGCATCTCTCCCCCAATGCCATTATCCATGTGTGGTACATTGGAAAGACTGAACACCTTTCACTTCTAGGTATATGCATCACAAACCATCTCTTGTGGAGTCACTCAAATATATGAAGTCGCCAAAACGCTGCTAAGTATTTAGGTTTAATCCGTCAAAACAAGAAGTTTAGATATAAATTATTAAGTCAATAACTCGATTACAATTTCCAAACCTGGGGAAGTGATCCAGTCTGGAGTCTTTTCAACAGAATTCAAAAGAGAACTCTACACATAATAGGTGACCGATATTTGACTGAAACTTTTGTATCTCTAGAGCACCGTCATCGTAAGGTTCCAAGTCTGTTATTATTTGATAGCTATTTTCATAAACAATGCTTAAGTGAAATAAACCGTTTGTATTTCCAGTTCTTTTAAAAATGCTCATCAGTTTACCTTTAAGCCCGATTTCGGATGTATTGTAAAGTACAAAGATTCTTTTTTTGTCGTACTTCACGAATGTTTCCACTCATTGCAATGTGCAGACAGTGCTTGCACTTTTTATTGGAAACATATTTCTTATAAAAAAAAACTGGGAAAGTTAAAAAATTAGATTTCATTGGTCCCGCACGCAATAAAAGTTTGGTGCTTCGGAATTAAACTGTCATTGAAAACTTGAAACATCAATTGCATTGTTTGTGTCATTCGAGTTTTAATTTAGAAGCTTCTATTTTTTTGTAATTTGAATTTAGAACTTTAATACCTCCAATTTATCAAAATGTTATCGAAAGTTTGAAACCTCAATTGTCATTAGTTTTTCCTTTAAAATCATTTTTTTTGGATTGAAATCTTGACGTCAAAATTAATTTCAATTCATATCTATTAGTTATGAATTTATTTGTAAAAAAATAAGTCTCTGTAAAAAATCAAACCTCTATCCCCATTACAGGCATATCAACTACTATCATTTGCCACAATTTGTCATTTTCTATTTTACGATCCAAGCTTGGAAGCAGGCTACAACCAACTATTTTATGTATGAATAAAGGTCGCCCCAGTCCCCAATGTACCAACCAAAAAAAAGATGATTAATCACCGACCATGAAACTTTTATTTTTGACTTTTTTTTTGCGTGAGAAAATGTAAAACTTTATAATCTCTGTGATAGGAAAACGTCTATTTTTAAACGTGGAACATTGGTTTCCCTTCCCTCTGGAATCAGTATTTGATTTTTTTTTCGAGAAAGATGAATTTAAGTCTTTAAGAGTCCTCCCTGTCCAAGGGGCAGAAAGTAACCTTAAAAGTTTCCTTTTAGTTTTCTAAAATCAACATCAAAGTTTGTTTCATTGCTCTGATGGCTGATGCAGCAAATCCTCCTGATTTGACGTACCAAAGATAAACAAAACAACAATAGCTGAGCTGGTCCATCAATGATGGCTGCGTTCTACGTAGAGCGTAACGTGTTGTAATTGTAGGATCTCGCGAAGGCTGTGACAGAGTCAGAGTTTCAGTTTGTTTAGACTTTGACATTGATGACGCGCACACCGTTTTTGTCTGGGTTCTGAGACGATTTCAAAGTTTTCTTATGTTTATTTGTTTTTGACAATTCATTTATGGTACAGAAAAAAAGGGAACCAAAGCAACAGACACAATAATGTTTCTGTTTTGCGCTGACGTTCCAAGAAATATCCGTGCGCCGCAGAAAAATGTCATCATCATCAACTTCAACATCATCAGCAGTAGATGAAGCAGAAGAAGCAGCACAAAAGTTGCTGCCTCATTATTGCAATCAGCTGAAAGTGGCACCTTAGGAAAACAAAGCCATCAATGGAAGAATAGCAAATAGCCTACCCACAATATATATATAGCTTCATCAGTGACGGAGAATCGTATTTTGTTTGCCTCATCCTGTTCCTGACGTCCGCGTCCTTAGGGCTACAACAAGCATTTTATTCAATAAATAAATAAAAGAAATGAAACTCAAAAAGCAACAATAAGAAAAAAAAACTATTGTCCATGGACGAAGAGGAGCCGCAATGGCACCTCTGAAAACGTTTCTTTATTTTTATTGAGATTTAGATACTTTCAACATTGCCTCGTACAGTGGATCGAAATGATTTTTTTCGCTGTTTAAATCAAAACTATTGTAGTTTCTTTGATTTTTCTAAGTTGAAGTTTCACTTTGACAGCTGCTCTGGGTGACTGTGTTTTCATTTGAGTTGAAAACTGAGGTATCAGCTTAGTTGACAACTGTGGTGACAGTTGCATTGAAAACTGAGGTGACAACTGCTTTGAAAGTTTGCTGACATGTGCGTTTTCAAAGGCCTTATAAACGTCACTGACATCTGTTTTGACAGTACATTAAAAACTGATTTGATACTCGTTTTAAAAGTTTTGTAACAAGTGCGCATTCAAAGGTCTTGTCAACGTCTTTGTCAGTTGCGGTGACACCTGTGTTAACAGATGTGTTGACAGCTGCGCTGACATCTGCATTGACAGGTACTTTGGAAGCTTTGTTGTCAGATACGTTTTCAAAGATGTCCACCAAGCCACTTAAAGTTGTATTAACAACTACTTTGAGAGTTAAGTTGGCAGCTCCGTCAAACGTGCAAAAGATAAGCGGGATTATTATCCAAATGCAAGATTTTTGAAAATTTGAATGGTAGCAGTAAGATTTCATAGATATTGATTTGACAGAATAAGAATAATTTCTGAATATCAAGCGAAATGATAAATGTCAAAAGTGTTGAGTTTTTGTGCACAAATTGTACATCCACGTTTGAACTATAATTCAATTTTAATGTCAATGTCTAATTACCTTCTTAGATTTCTGAAGTATTCAAAAACATATAATTGAAGCCATCCTATGATGACCTATGGCAGTTTCTATAGCTTGGACCTCAAATTGGTCAAAGGCATGTGATAGTAAATGGATTTCAAATTGCAGCAAGCTATTTAAATCTCAAAACTCAAAAGCACTTTGACGTTTACATTATAACTTTCTCTTAATGTCAAAATTAAATTCCATTCTAAAAATCCTGAGGCATTTCAAAATTCGTCATCGCATTGTAGTCAATATTTAATTATTTTGAACTTTAAATAGTTGGGAACGTTCAAAATATGCTGAAAACGTCAAAAGCTAAGTGGTTGTAAATGCTGAGTGACACCTTATAAATCCATTAATAGCCTCGTTTTTATGATTGTTACCTTTTCATTAGTTGACAATGTATATATTTTTAGAGACAGCGAAGAATTCGACGCGTTCAACACTGCTTTTATTCTTTAGTATTCTTCTATTTGAACATGTCCCACTGTGCAAACTATTCCGTCGTGTCGTCATCGCTTCGCTATTCTGTTAAGCCGTGGATCTATATTTGTTTGTCTTCTGTTATTTTTTGTTTTTTGTTTACCAAAACAAATCCGTTGACAGATGACAGTATTGCTCTCTGAAGCCGTTGCGGTCTTATTAAAAGCGCTTTGATGGGCATCCGATGTTGGCAGGTTCCTTGAGTTGTCTTCTAGATGATGGTTATACAACAACGTCCTATATACTCTATACGTGCTGTGGCATTGATAGTTGTTAAAGCATTCAACCCAACCATAGAGTCTTTTTCACAAAAGTTTGCTTACTATAAATTTTTGTTTTCATTTTTATTTTATGAGCAGTTTTTCCTTTCACTTCAATAAGCTACAAACTAAAATGTTTTACTTTTTTTGAACTAAAGATGTTTCCTCTATATCACCATCATATTTGATGATGACTTTGTTTTTTTTTTTAGGGTTATGAAATGTATGTTTATTCTGCTTCCTGGACAAAGATGAAACGTGATTTTTCAGCACGTTTTTGTAGAATACCAAAGTTAAGCTCATAATCACATTAACAAGCTGAAAATGAGCACCATGATTATAAAAAATAAAAAAAAAAACACTAACAATCTTAGGAGATTTGTGAAATTAATGGTCAATTCATCCGTCATTGTCTCATACCTTTTTTCTACTTTCTTCAATCTCTTTCTTTTGAGCTTTATCCTCAACTATAATAAGTTAAATGTCAAAAAACCTCGCCTAAAAACGCTGCGGGTTTAACTTTAACTTCAAATAAATTTTTAACATTAATTTTATTTTAGTATTAATAAATAATTTAATATTTCTTGAGCTTTAAAATATTTTGGTCCTTCGAGCCGGATTTCCTATGTTCGAGACAGAAAACAGACTGAGCTATGAGTGTGGTGTGTTACTTGTAACAGTTTTTAGATCAGTGTTCAGCCCAAAAAGACAAAGAGATTTCATTTTGGGACTAAAATACTCATAAATTGTATCTTCAACATAATATAATTGATTGAAATGATTTTGACGCATCTAACGTACAAACCAAGAACTTGCAATATAACCAACTTGTCGTATTTATAGCTTCCATTTAATGTACTCCTTTCTCTGTTCCAATGACGTAAAAGATGGAGTTGAACATACGTCAAGTTAATGCTGAGAAAATGAGACAAGACCATGATTTGGGAATACAAGGAAGTTATCCTTGAATTAAAAAAAAGTAAAAACTATTGTAAGAAAATACTAATTTTAGTTGTGAAGTTAATATTTTAATTAATTAATTTATCGGCCATTGTCTAATGAAAACTTGTACAAAAATTTAATAAATTTCAATAAAGGATACATTTTCGCGTATCTGACGTAAAGGGTGATTTTTTTGAGGTTAGGATTTTCATGCATTAGTATTTGACAGATCACGCGGGATTTTAGGCATGGAGTCAAAGAGAAAGATGCTCAGTATGCTTTGACATTTCATCATGAATAGACTTACTAACGAGCAACGCTTGCAAATCATTGAATTTTATTACCAAAATCAGTGTTCGGTTCGAAATGTGTTTCGCGCGTTACGTCCGATTTATGGTCTACATAATCGACCAAGTGAGCAAACAATTAATGCAATTGTGACCAAGTTTCGCACTCAGTTTACTTTATTGGACATTAAACCAACCACACGAATGCGTACAGTGCGTACAGAAGAGAATATTGCGTCTGTTTCTGAGAGTGTTGCTGAAGACCGTGACATGTCGATTCGTCGCCGTTCGCAGCAATTGGGTTTGTGTTATTCGACCACATGGAAGATTTTTTATCGACAAATTTTGTTCAGCGATGAGGCTCATTTCTGGTTGAATGGCTACGTAAATAGCAAAATTGCCGCATTTGGAGTGAAGAGCAACCAGAAGCCGTTCATGAACTGCCCATGCATCCCGAAAAATGCACTGTTTGGTGTGGTTTGTACGCTGGTGGAATCATTGGAGCGTATTTTTTCAAAGATGCTGTTGGACGCAACGTTACGGTGAATGGCGATCGCTATCGTTCAATGCTAACAAACTTTTTGTTGCCAAAAATGGAACTGAACTTGGTTGACATGTGGTTTCAACAAGCTGGCGCTACATGCCACACAGCTCGCGATTCTATGGCCATTTTGAGCGAAAACTTCGGAGAACAATTCATCTCAAGGAATGGACCGGTAAGTTGGCCACCAAGATCATGCGATTTGACGCCTTTAGACTATTTTTTGTCTGGCTACGTCAAGTCTAAAGTCTACACAAATAAGCCAGCAACTATTCCAGCTTTGGAAGACAACATTTCCGAAGAAATTCGGGCTATTCCGGCCGAAATGCTCGAAAAAGTTACCCAAAATTGGACTTTCCGAATTGACCACCTAAGACGCAGCCGCGGTCAACATTTAAATGAAATTATCTTCAAAAAGTAAATGTCATGGACCAATCTAACGTTTCAAATAAAGAATCGATGAGATTTTGCAAATTTTATGCGTTTTTTTTTTTAAAGTTCTCAAGCTCTTAAAAATTCACCGTTTACAAACTAAAAACTTACTACATTACGACTTAGCAGAAGGATATTGCTGATATCAAGCTGTGTTTATGATTTTCATAAAATTAACTGCTTAGTCTATTAAAGTGACATGAACAAAATTTGTGAAAATTGACATTTGAGAGCACTCAGAACACCATTTTGTTTTTCAAAAAGTTGTAGTGAAATTAAAACAAACACTTGAACGAATTTAATTTGATTTCAATAACGTTACAATTTTGACGCATCTGACTTACAAACTAAAAACTTTAAATTTTTGTGAAGTTACTGGTCAATTCGTCCGTCATTGTCTAACGATTTCTTAAATAAAATCAGACTCATTTCAATTACGGAAATACTTTGACGCATCTGACGTATAAACCAAAACTTGCAATGTTACGATTAAACAGAAGTATATTAATGATATCGAACTGTGTTTGTGATTTTTACATAAGTAACTTCTTAATCCATCATTCTTTAATAAATTCTTGGACAAAATCAGATAAATTTCAATGACGAAATTTCTTTGACGCATCTGACGTACAAACTTAAAACAGGCACTTTTGCAAAGTTAATTCCTTCATTGCCTAACGAATTTATCATTTTGACGCATCTAAAGTACAAACTAAAAACTTGCAATGTTACCGACTTATTGCCTGAAAATAACAGTTATCAAGCTGTGTTTATGATTCTATATAATTCACTGTTTCCTATGATCAAACTTTACTCCTTTTGGCGTAACGAGAATCCAGCAAAAGAAATGCGAACGTCTTCTAAAATATGAATTTGCATTTGTCAAAAAGTTATACACTTCGCGCATAAAAAATACCCTCCTTAACATATTCCCGTCTGTCTGTCCAAAGGAAAAATAAAAACTCCATGCAGTTTGCAATATTACATTTTCAGTTCTTCCATGTGTATTCTAAAACCAAAGAAGGAGTTGGGACAATTTGTTCGAAAATTTAATTTTCAACCTCATTTCCGCGAAATTGACTGAAATCTGTGCTGGGGATAGAAGATGGAAGAATGAAGAACAACACCGCATAATATAAGCTCCATGAATGCAGTTAATAGATGTCAACAACACACAAAAATATGTGTAAAGTCAGGACCCAGAAGTGTCACAGCTTTTATTTTTTTTTGTTAGCTCGAGCTCAAGCTCAACTACTCAACTTTTCATACACATGCACAACAGAACATATTTTCTCAACGGTAAATTGCAAATGAAAACATCATTTGTCTGTCACTCAGTGAAGCAGCAAATTTCCATAACGCACGTCAGAGCAAAGGCAAAACAAAAACAAATGAAGCAATACATGCGAAAAAGCGGATGTGAATATAAAAATGATTATGAATATAGAGAGTTTGGGGATAAAGGACATAAATACGTATATATACCGTATTCAACCGTATTGTACTTGGGGTGTTCATTTAATAAATTGATCCTCTTTTGAAGGATATGTGTGGAGGGAGGTGGGGGGAAATAACTTCCACTTCAGTGGTTGCATTTGAGTACGGAGCTGGAATACTGTCATTTATGTGTTTCTCTTTTTTTGAATTCATATTTTTGTCATTTCCCTTTCAAAGCAATCACGCGCTATTCATTTTCATTGTCCTTCATTAGGCACATACCGCACAAAAGCCACCCACAGACCTCCCACACACACATAGAAAACAAAACAAATGTGTGAAGAAAAATGAGCACTCTGATGACTAGTGTCCTTTTTTGTTCTGTGTTTTCTCTGATGACGTATTATTTGTTTAAACTCTTCATTTTGTTCATCCTAAATCATTTCCAGTTGGATGGATGGTTACCCATACCCATACACTTTTTGGAACACATTTTGAAGAGCATCAACACTTGAGTGACTTTCTATTCCAGCACCAGCACCAGCACCAGTTGTTGCCTAAGCTGTAAGCCCTGAGAAACAGGAAGACAAAGGAAAAACCCTTTTCATTTAATTTCTTTTTCTTTTTTATTTGTATGTCTATCTTTTTTTCTCTTTAATTTGTCACAATGTTTCTATAAAGGACTCTTGAATGTCGTCGTTCTAAAGTAACATCAGCTATAACCAGTACCAGTAGAAGGAGCAGAGGAGCAATATACCATCAGAAAAACCAGCACCCGCACAATAAACACCATCCTGGAATTATTTCCATTCACTTGATTATTTCCTCGCATTTGTCAAAGGAAACGGTTACAATGAGTTCTGTCGCTTTTCGCACATATCCGCCGCCGCATGCTGTGTTCATTATCCTTGGGAGTAGATGTCTTCGATGAGGGCGCGACAATGGAGATGATAATCGTCCTCGCCAACATCGACATCATACCATCAGTCTGTATACGTACAGCCAGCGCAAATGTAGCACCCGTTCTATTGTACTTTAACGGTGTGATTTTCTTTTCTTTTTATTATATGACATGTCATTATTTCGTATATGAAGGAAAAGTCAGGTCCGCATTTTGTTAAATTGGAAAGGCAACTATTTTTTGATTTTAACTAAAATATAATAATTCGTTGAGACTGAGATTCATTGGAGGCTTCAGCACAGGTCATACGCCAAGTAAATGATAAACAATAAGCGACAAAAAAGTATGTGAAGAAGTCTTGAATTGTTTTTTTTTTAGTTTGGTAGTTCATAATTAGCAGTAATAAAAATAACCGAGCTTATAACCAAAAATTTGAACACTGTGTACGCTGCAACTAAATTTGATGTTGAGTCGAATCTCTATTACAATACAATTCAAACTTATATGCAACTGAAGATTTTGCTTGTATGTTTGCTTGTTTGTTTGTTTGTTTGAATACACTTATCTCAGGAGCTACTCGTTCGATTTGAAAAATTATTAAAGTGTTAGAAGGCCCATTAAAGATATATAAAGAATAAGATATATAACATATACAAAATAATTAAAAATTGTGTATTTGTTTTCCTCTTTAAGAGATCCCTCTGCGTTCGCTGCGAAAAGGGTTAAAGTTTTTGCTCTGATAACTTATTCGGTTGCTTTATTTAACAAAAAAATAATTAGCATAAAAACGGTTAATTGTATGATAACCAAAACTAGTGACCCATTTGCTCAAATAAAACATCCAACTGTGCCAAAGAAACCATCCGAATAACGCCGTGAAAGCGCAGTACTCAGAACTCTCATTTGAAATCAACTTTCGGTTCATCAATGATAGTACAAAGTTTTTAATTTTGACTAAGAGGTGAGAAGATGAAATCAAGGCTATCAAATATCAATGTGCGCCATCAAAAAAGGTGCTTGAATGTTACCCACACTTATAACTTCCAATTGGTGCAATGCACAAAATTTCAAATAGAATTTCTTGTAACAAAATATTTCATTTACTTCAAGAAATTAAGAGAATATGCAATCAAAAATTTAAGTTTTATCTGTTTTCTGTCGAGATATTTTCGATTGGTTATTGGTTCAATCAATATGAAAGCCCATGATTTTATGTATTGTAGAAAAGAGGACATACGTAAGTCTAAGACTTGTTAAAAACAGAGTTGACAACTATTGTAAGGATTAGTTCTTCTTCTTTTTCTTCCCATAAAAATAATTTTGAAACTTTAACGTAGTGCAAATAACCTACAGGAAGAACTTATAATTAATGAACCAATTCATTTACTATCGATGAAGACGCCAAGGTATTTGAAGGTCGTTACAAAATCTACCTGAAAGCAATGAGGTAAACAGGACTCAGTAAAAACAAAACTATTAGAATTATCAACACTAAATTTGAATTTTTCACAACCTGAAAAAGATATAAGAAAAATATTGCAATCATCTAAAACAGGAAACCCGGATAAGTTGAAGAACATAATTTTTTTTAACATAAAACAAGAATCTTAAAATATCAAAGTGAGAGTTGATGTCAGAAGTTAAGTGAAGTAGTAATATAGGTAAGGTTAGGTTATATTAGCTGTTCAAGATGGAAACGGACACACTTAGGCCAGTTGAATGGCAAATTGTGATACCACATAAATCTTTAGGCTTCCTCCTAAACTCAATGGAATCAGCTTGAGTCCCTTACGAAACGTGAGAGGCTGATTATACCGATATGATTTAGATCGTTTAGATCGTTAAAGAAGAATTCTCCTAGGTAATTCTGGCGTTTTCGAGCCAGAGCAGGGCATGTGCAGAGAAGATGAAGAACCGTTTCTTCCTCTTCCTCGTCCATACAGCTTCTGCAAAAGTCATTTGAGAATACGCCTAGCCTAGTGGCGTGCTTTCCTATTAGACAGTGTCCGGTTATGACACCTACTATCGAGCTTATATGCGATCTGCTTAGAGAGAGCAAGCATCTTGAACGTTTTAAATCCAGTGTTGGCCAGATGTTTTTTGTGACTTGACACGTGGTGATGTTGTAGCGAAAGTAGCGATTTGTATGCCAGTACTTGCCAAACGTGGCGAGTTCCTGGCGAGTGCATCTGCCTTACAGCTAGTGTTATAGGACTATATGATAAAGGCATGTCATCGGCAAATGCTGTTAAATTCTGAATGAAAATAAAATTGATAAAAATCAGAAAAAGCAAGGGACCCAAAACTGAACCTTAAGGAACACCTATACTAACATTGGATATATTACTTAAGGTACCATTTATTTTAACTAATTGCTTATTCTATTTGATAGAAATAAATGTAACCAATTATTGATAAATCCACGTAGTCATACATTGTTTCATTTCTACCAATGAATATTATGGTCTATTTATTCAAAAGCCTTAGTTTTGTCAAGGAAAAGTCCAGATGTAAATAAATTATCGTTAAAGATTTTATCGTTAAAGTTAAAAAGGTCTTTAATTGATAATGCAAGGGTTACATTTCTTGTGAACATTAATCATCTCAGCAATTTTAAGCTAACTTGACAAGACTTACATACTTAAGGTGGCGCTACAGTTCCGGGTGGACCTGGGCCTCACCTACAATGCGTCTCCAGCCAGCTTGGTCCCTAGCTAGCAGTCTCCAGTTTCGCACGCCAAGTTGGTTAAGGTCTTCACCCACCTGAGAGCGCCATCTGAGTCGCACTCTTTCTCTACTGCGTAGTCCCCCGGGATGATGAGTGTCTTATAGATGCTGATTTTAGATGCTCGAGAGTGGACTTTACTTTTTAATTGCCTTCTTAGTTCAAAGAAGCAGCGATTTGCAAAATTTATTCTTCATTTAATTTCAGCGCTGGTGTCGTTGTCTGTTTTTAAAGCGGTGCCTAGGTAGACAATGTCCTTAACTAACCTTGGTGACGTTTTGTCCAAGACGTCGTTTCAATGTCCTTTTTTGTAAAACCTTTTTTGACATCAAATGCATCGGTAAGATCTTTTCTGACTTTGACAGAGCAGCGAGCATTCTCCATTGTCATTCTGCACAAATGGATAAGTTTGACAGAGATGCCAGAACTAGACATTGCTCTGTAGAGCTCTTCCCTATGGATGCTGTCATACGCAGTTTTAAAACCGATAAAGAGATGGTGGGTATAGATTTGAAGCTCCTGGGTTTTTTCCAAGATCTGCCGTAGTGTGAATATTTTGTCGATAGTGGACTTTCCTGTTCTGAAGCCACACTGATAAGGACCAATCAGGTTGTTGACGAACGGCTTCAGACGTTCACATAATATGCAATGTTAAGGAGACTTATGCCTCTGTAGTTGGCGCAATTTAAAGGGTCTATTTGAAACTTGAAAAGACACCGTTCACAAATTGATTAAAAATATGTAGAGGAACATCCATAATGTAATAAGCAATTGGTTGAAAGATTGAATTGGAATATTATCACTAAAAAATCGTTTATTTCTGTTTTTAAATACCTCTTATATAAAAACGAATCATGAAGAAATGTTATTTTGAACAACTTTTGTGTTAATCGACAAATTTACTCAAAAAAAAACTATAATGAGAAAAGCAACTTTCGTCTATCATCGCTTATCAGTAACTTTAATGTTTTTGACCAGCAGAAACAGCTACATGTATGAAGGTTTTAAATTCTTGACAGCTACTCATACGCAAAGGAATTGGAAGACGGCGGTTCATAAAACTTGACTTCTGACTGCTTTGGACTTGAGCGTTTTCCTTTAATTTGCCGACAATTATTTATCATTTTTACATCTGTCTCACCGTTGGTATTTGGATAATTTTCTTACAATTTTTTAACTAAACGGTCGTATCCTTGATTTATCATAATCCTGTTGTTATAAATTATAACAAATTTATAAAATAGAACAAATTTCATCAAATCAAACTCAACAACGAAATCCTTCTTTATGCAGATCGGTGATGTTTTGAAGTTGATCAAGAAACATGTTTTGTTGGTACTCATATATTTCCTTGCAGTAGTCATCGAAAGTTTGCTCAAATTCTTCCAGGTTTTTAACTATGGCGGTGACTTTAAGCCTTAGTTTTTTCAACTTTTGTGTCTCAAGAACGTCTGCACTATTTCTTTGGGCTTTGCTACGCTTTCTCTCCTTTTTTCGAGTTCTGGGATAATTGCTTCTTATTTGTTCTTTGGATCTTCGTACACTGATTTCACTGTCTTTCTTTACTGTTGACACTATTTTTTGATGGTTTGAGTAAAACAGACTACTTGTAGATTTGTTATTTTTAATATATACCAATGTCAGAAGCCTTGGTAACGCTTCACTGTTTCTTCTTCCCGAGGGACCAATATAAATATTAATCTCCGAGAGACGGTGAAACCGATCAACCAAGAGTAACTTTGCCATATTTGTTTACTTCGCTACCAAAGCTATCCATATTGAACTTGTGAGTGACCTTACCACAGCCTACTTTTAAACGATTTACTTTAAGAAGAGGTCTTTGCTCGCATTTCTATAGTGACAATGGTAACACCTTTGTTGGAGCCAACAAGGAAATCCAAAAACTGACAACAGACAATCATCAAGCGTCATGAAGAAGATGCATGATCAAGACTTATGGAACAAAAAATCGAATGACACTTTATACCACCCCCATCACCTCACTTTGGAGGACTGTGGGAATCAAGTGTCAAATCAACCAAATATCATCTTAAAACAGTAATTGGTGAAAACATGCTTATATTTGAAGAACTGTCAACCTTGCTGACACAAATAGAAGGTTGTTTAAACTCTCGACCACTTACGGCAATCGAAAACGATGTTGATGACACCACAATTCTGACCCCTGGACATTTGTTGATAGGAACTGCTCTTAATGAAGTGCCCGAAACGATTATAGACGAGAAGAAAACATTCCGGTCTAGATGGCAGTTGATACAAAAAATTACTCAAGATTTTTGGAAGATTTCGTCATCCGAATACCTTTCGCAGCTGCAACAACTTCCCAAATGGAAACAAAAAGAAAAAAACATCAAAGTTGATAAAATTGTGCTTATCAAAGAAGACCAGCTACCACCAACACTTTAAAAGGTCCATCACTTAACTGTGTCGATTGGCCATAGAAAACGAACAACTAGAAACACAAGTCCGACAAGTCAACTTATCAACGAATATAGCTCAGCCATTCTTTTGGCTTTTCATACTATTCGGAATGCTGAGCTGGACTACTGCCTTCCACACAATCCGTCAGCATGAGGTCGAAATTACACCATTTGACAGTCAGCCAGGAAAGAAGTGGGACAAGATAATTTAATTTCTAGTTCTTGAAAAATGATTGTGTTTTTCAACATGAGTTATTATTGGTACTGGTACGAAATGTTTGCTAAAGTCAGAGTGTCAACGAGTCGAACTTTTGCATTGATCGTCTTATAGTAATTAATGGCCGTAATATCCCGTGTAAACTCCTAGCTACAGGACTTCTCACTGATTGTATCGGAAGTTAAACACATTTCGGTAATTTACTTTTACTTTCCATCATTCCTTAAAAACTTAGATGAATCAGTTGCAAATCAAAAACTTTAGATTGTTTCTGGCAGCCTAGTTGATAATTGAAATAGAATGCATTCTAAAGAACAAACAATTACACCAAATCCGTTTAGACTCTTTTTTCGAACATCTACTAAATTAATTCCAGCCCTGGTTTTAAAACTCTCCCCTTTTTTAAATGAGTTATTTAATAGGTGCGTAGAGAGTTCTTGAGATAATGGCACTAGTATAAGATGTTTAGTTCTTTGTTTTGCTTTCTTTCTTCCGCTTTTGTTGTGTTGTATTTTTCAGAAAACTTTCCAACAACAACAACAAAAACTGGTATTATATGCGTTAAGAGTTGAGGATGTATCTTTTCCCTCCCTGATACCTATAACCTATGCTATTGTTCGGATTGAGAGAAAGTGAAGTGCTCGACATAAATAAAGTGTTTGTGAAACACTCAAGTTTTCTCATTCTTTTTCTAATAAATAAAAAATAAAAAAAGGAATTTTGTCCTTGCCATATGCTTTGGTATAACTTATCCTATGCATCTACGTCATCTTTATCTTCATCGTCCTTATGCTTCATCGTCCTGTTGCAAGAATAAGAGAATGTTGATCATTCTGGACTTGAAAATCGCATTTGAATGCGTAACTTTGCGGTTTGTGTGGTCATCTCGTGTGACGAAGATAAGTCTTGTGCGGTGTCGAAACGAAACCGGGTCAGTGTTTGTGGTCAACATCTCATGGCAAATGAGGCATTCATATTATACCTCCTGTTGGGTATCCTGCTGCCGGTCCTTTGGGTGTATAATTTACTGATGGGCTTTCTATAAATCGATTTATATGTGACTTAGGTGCGATGCTGGGGCTGGAGCCTGATGATATGACGGAGCAATGCTAAGGGAAGGATGATAATGGGATTTCTTCAAGAGGAATGAATGTAGATATAAGAGGCAAGGAAGGAGGAGCAAAGCATATAATATCGACTTCAAACTCTCATTGAACTGTGTGCAACAACTGTGTAATCGTTGCAAAGTTGATCAACTTTTAAAGTGGTTTTGCTGATGATGGGCTGCACAGTGTAAACTCTGCACATAGCACAATATAACGGCAGCTTATCCGTTAAGAACCCGAGATGCGATGATGATGACCGAGTTGGAGATGACAGCTCGGATCATTGGATGCTTTAAGTTTTAATTGTGTTTGGGTACTTAGGGCAGCCGGAAGTATGTGATGGGTTAATGATGATGACATTAAAGTTAAGGAATAAAGTTAACTTTCCTTGAAGAGAGAAAGCTCAGAGTTGAGACTCGCCTTTGCTTGATGAGCGCTGGATTTGAGGGTCAACGAAGTTTTTAATGGCTTTCTGGTTTGAAATGCCAGAAGTGATTAAATAGTTTTTGTGTGGGAACTTTAACACAAGTAAGTTTCAAAAGATAAAATATTATATGGGTTTTCCAAGGTCTTATCAAATTGCCAAAGTAGGGTTCCGAAGTGGCCTTTTACTTTTCATCATTAACCAGATATTTAGGGCGACAAAAAACAAAACTTAAAATTTCTCTTAAGACTTGTTCACATTTAGAAATTTAAACTTTTCCTGGAATGGAAGCATATTTTCCGAAAAACCATTATTAGCCTTTAAAAGCCCTCTTTCATTAAGAATGAACTTCATACGTTGAAGCTTTTGTAAGCTTACTAGCTTTTGTACACGACTATTGAACGGGTTACATTATATAAAATTCCATTGATTTCCGTGCATATTGCTTCATGTCACGTCATTTAATTTCAAATCAGAAAATGCCATCATTCATCTGTGTGTCATCCTCAATCGTATAATGCTGTCAAATGTTAGCCTCACCACCATTACCATCACCAGTTTTATCAGTACAACGAAAAGCAACGTCAAAATGTGCTATTCAACTAAACAAAAAGCCTTAACTGATTGTGAACAAAAATGGCCTCCAAAATTACGCATTGTCCATAAATTGAAAGTTTAATCGTTTGGCAGTGACGTTTTGGCTGTTGTTATCATGAACATTTTGCATTTTAATGTTTAAATGGCGCGAGAGTAGAGTTTTCCTTTTGTTGCAACAATCGAAATAAATTACACTGAGAAAATAAGTTATTTATTTAAAAACTACTTTATTTTCTAGAAAAAATATAAGTTGAAGAACTGGGATGTTGGTCAAAAAAGACCAATATTCCAGTCAAACTCAAGAAGTGGGACATTCGCAACAAAAGACGAAAGCATGCACTTTGATGTTAAAAAGTTTAGAAAATGGCCTTAAAAGAATGATTTAATTCTAAATATTGGCCAACTTTGTGTTTTAAAACGCTAATAACCCATATGTGGAATATTCGCAAAAAAAGTAGTACAATGATTATAAAATCAGTTTTTTTAGCGAGTCTTATAAATTTGTAAAACAATGATGCAAATATTGAAAATAAATTCATTAACTTCAAATTTAAATGGATCCCGAGCTTAAGAACTAGCACGCGAGGCAGAGCAAGCGGATGGTGTTATTTTGGGTTCAAAATAAAGCTGAAATATGTTAAATGCGAGTTTCGGATACACGAGATATCTTTTACAGATTTGGAAAATAAAACTAAACGGCTTTGAATACTGCACTAATTGGTAAAACGACTTTGAAACAATAACGGATGATTGGTGATTTGAACGAATAGGTCTTGAGTCAGGAGTAATGAACTAAGTAAAGGGCATTTTGAGGCAGTCAAAAGATACCATTTGTAATGCCAGAGAAAGAAAACTGTTAGAATTATGTGATTCATTTGAACTTCGTATTCAAAATGCAACCAGTTTGAGTGATTGTGAGGGAAATCATAAATTTTGTTTAGGACAAGGAGCATCAATGGAATATCTCAAGACCCCAGGCATATAGACAACAATTTGATTTGGAACTTTAATCACAGTTCCAGTAAGGTTGAACTACTTAGTGAACACCTTATAGGGCTTCTTAGACTTATTCGAAGCCCATTCCTATAAGGAGCGGTTTTATCCGGCTCCCCATCCTTGGAGTTATACTTAGGATCTGGCCCACCAAGTTGGGGATTGTGCCGTCGGGTTGACTTCCTGGCCACGTAAAAGTTTCTTATTTGCGAAGCACCAACAAGCCTCGGATACGAACGGATTTACTGTTGACAACCAACTCAAACGAATGAAGGACCACGAACTTCGGATATGCAAGTGGGATGTTAGGTCCCTTAACAGACCACGTGCGGCCGACCACGTGAAAAACTGCGATATTTAATATGGTGACTGCTACCACGAAAACCAACAGCGCTTATTTGAATGCAGCTTCGTCATTGGAGCCAGACTTAGGCAAGAAGTCTTGAGCTATAGGTGCATTAATAAGCGCTTCATGACCATACGCATCAAGGCTTAAATCGGCAACATTAGCATCATATGCGCAAACGCATCCAAAGAAGAGAAAGATGACAACACCAAAGATATGTTCTTCGAGCTCTTAGACAAAACATTTGATCAGTGTCCTAGCTACGATATTAAAATAGTCCTATGCGATTTTAATGCCAAGCTAGGAAGGGAAGACATCGTTGGTGGAATAATCGGAAAAAACAGCCTGCACGACAACAGATTCAGGCTCATAGATTCAACATCCACAAACGAACTTGGACTCCTCCAGATCAACCTTCCGTCAACCTAATTGACCATATTGCAATTGACGCCAGACACGCTTCTATCATCATGGATGTACGAACTTTCCGAGAGCAAACATCGACTTGGACCACTTAGTCGTTGTAGCCAAGGTAGCACTTCGGATTTCCAGACCCAAGGCAAAACAGGGAGGCGCTGCGCTGGGAGAAGGTACAACGTCGAACGGCTAGAGATTGCCAAATCGTTTTCCGACCGAGTTACAAGTAACCTCTCTCAAAGTTATTTGCGCCAACAAAATGTATCGAAAACCAGTGGCAACATTGCCAAGATGCAATGAAGCCGCCTCTGATGTGCAGAAGACGCGAGAGGAACGCCGACTTCTCAGAAGTAAAAAGAGAGGGCATGACAAGCGTGCGGTCGAAGATTTTGGGAGGCTTAAAAGCAGGAATGAAGTTCGATAGTTTTATTAACAGGTGATTGAAATTTACAAGTACAAACACCTAGGACCGAAAACTGCAAAGACGAAAGTGGAAACATCAAAGTGGCACTGTATTTAATGCTGAAGATATGGAAGGACCACTTCTGCAGACTGTATAATGGCGACGACGAACCCAATTCCACTGTCAGGCACCCACCAAATCGACACCCACCATCTTTTCATCGATTTCAAGGCCGCATATTAGGATGACCATGGAGAATTTATGCTGCTCCATAAAGAACAGAACCTTGCGATGTCAAAAAAGGTTTTAGACAAGGTGATTTTTTCAACATCGTGCTTGAAAGAATAGTGCAAAGCTCACACGTCAACACTAAGGGCACTATCTTTCAAAAGTATGTATATGCTGATGACATTGACATAATCGGAAGAACTCAGCGTAATGTCAATGGGACTTTTGTGGATATTGAGGCAGAAGTGGCAAAAATGGGTTTAACGGTTAATTAGGGCAAAACAAAGTTCATGCTGTCGTCAAGAAAGGACATACAACACCGACGTCTTGGTCAAAACGTCACCATCGACAGACGAAACTTTGAGTTAGTCAAGCACTTCGTCTACCTGGGCTCCGCTGTAAACGCAGAAAACAACACCAGCGCTGAGATCAAACGCAGAATAACTCTTGCTAACAGCTTTTTTTTTGGACTAAGAAAGCAATTCAGTGGTAAGGAGGTCCTCTCTCGAGGGACGAAAGTGTTGCTATATAAGACCCTTTTCATCGCCGTCCTGCTATACGGTGCAGAAGCATGGACTATGACAAAAACGGATGAGATGAGATTGATGGAGTAGTAATACTCTACTAAGACTTTGTAGGCAATAGGGATTCAAATAAATCTATTTTAAACTAAGTACTTTTATGTTAAGCATATTTCCGACAAAATCATTTTTAGGGAATAGGGTAGTAATATCCCCCAAATTGTGTAATAACTAAAATTTGCTTGCTAGTTTTTGGTGAAAATCAATGGGTTTTAAGATTTCACAGTAAAATGGGATTAAGATTAAGGCATTACATTTGACACTTCTTAGTATGTGCTAAGTACAGAACACAGCACCTTAAGCGAATAGAATATGCAAGGTGTTAACAACACAAGACATTAATATAAGACAGAAGGACAGAAGAGAAAGAATAACAGACAGAAAGAACACATGACAACAGCACGTGGTAGGTTTCGAGACGATCGCACATCTGTCTACTAACCACGCTCACTGATGCTTGAACTTTATCAATGACTAGGCCGTTGTCTTAGGCTGAAAATAATTTGAATCTGTTAAAGAATTACAAGTCTTTCTGAAGAAATATTTTTTTTTTCGAATATCCCAATAAATGGGTTTTAAGGTCTTGTAGGTATATTTTACATTGATATATCTTTTCCTCGGACATTTCATGCATTTTAAACAAATTTAACCTCTAAAAAATGTTTAAGAATATCATAGAACTCCAAAAAATGTCATTTATCTGACCAATGAATTTTTCAATATTTCTAAGAATGCATTGATTTCTCTGGGTGTGTTTCCATAACTCCATTGAAATACTGATTTACAGGATTACAGACAGTGCTCGCCTGTTTGAGTTCTAACTTTCGACTTTAAATCACTCTCCAAATTCTACTTCCTCCCAGATCCTCTGGCGCAATTTTGTAAGCTCATACATTTTTCACTACACGATGGAATTTTGATAGTGAAATTGGGACAAATTTTGTGCATCCTTCTTTTTCAACCGCAAGTGAGCCGACTGTGGTTATTTTTGCACATATTTCAGAACATTCTTTACTGTGATTGATTTCATTGTGTAGCCTTCCACTCATGCCCCATATCGTTGAAAACAGACCCCTCCCTATCTTCCTATTGCTGGTAGGGTGTGATTTAATGCATAAAATATCAATTTTGTAAATACAACACCTGAACACATTAATGTGGCCTATGGCTGTTGGCCAGAACTAGAAACCATACTTTCATAACAGCCGTTGGCTGCTGGTCTTTGGTAGGTAGATGGAGCTGAACTACAAGAGTATCCTAAAGGCTACCTATACATCGCTGCAAATATTATCCCCCCATCCGTCCACTTGCCACGAGTGCCGCCTACCGATATCAATAAATTTCCAGATAGGTACCTGTTTTGTGTTCGTTTGTTTTGGTTTCCAACAGTGAGGAGAAGGGTGTGGCGATGGCGAGCAGTTCATACCCCTCCATTTTCCTTACCCGCCCAACCCATCACCAGAGAGAAGTGGATTATTTAAATCGAACCATTAAATGTTTGCTCAAAACCCAGAATCCTTTATTCAATTATTGACAATTGTAGGAACCAAAATGGAAGGAGTCCTAACATAACTCTGAATATTCCGCCCTTCCAAAATGGGAACCTACAACGATTTGAACGGGGATCTGGGAAGGGGATGTAGATGCGGTAAAATCGAGGTGAATGTAACTCAAGTATTTACCGCTTCGAATCTGTTGTGTATTCTAATGTGGTTTTAAAATGTTCATTGTTCCATTAATTTAGTTGCATAAATTTATGTGCCTATATATGAAAGTTGGTCTAGCTCTAGAGATTTAATATGGATATAGGCTTAGGTCCTCGTGCATCAGCAGGAGGATGAGATTGTTCAACGACCTATCGCTATTGGCATCACATCCATGTGCAATTATTTCGGTGGTTTTATTTCGGCCATATCCCGGATTGTAGTCCTTTCGAACGCCGCACACTTTTAAAGCGGTATATAGTCGTCCTGTACTTGGGCTTGGGCTATATAGTTGGATATTACCAGGGATGGCACTTGAGTACACAATTTAAATATTTATACGATCGAACACAACGCAACATGGAGCTTATATCAAGAACCATCATCAAAGAGGGACAGAGAGAGAAAGAACAGGGAGAAAAAACATGCTTCTGATATATTAGAGCGTAGGTAGGTGTACTTAAACAAACCCCAGAACCCAAAATTAGTATTTAACTTATGTTTTGGGGGGAGCAAATTGAATTTGGCCAAATATTTGCCTAGTAGTCAATAAATTATTATGTTCCGTTTATTGGTCGGAATAAATATAGACTCTTCTCATTTTAGTAAAACAAAATATATCAAAAAAGGATCAGAAAGGACATTTTGAAAAACAATGGTTATATTTTTGATGGGCTAAGGGTAGTTGTTTTACTTTGAAAGGGTGTGGTGAGGTAAAATTAACTAGAATGAAGTAGTTAATATTTCTTTAGAAATTATTCAAATTTGAAATGGATTAGGAAACTAGCAGAAATTTGTTGTTTTAAATTTAATGTCTCGGTTGTTTTAATATATTCTCTGAATTATATTTAAAAAGAACTAACTTTTGTTGGAGCACAAGGAAAATCTGTCATAGATTATTGCATGATAGGAGGGACATGGAGCGACTATTTTCTTGATTTTAAAGTTGATGTAGTGACATTCTCGGATCATCTACCCACAACTATGAAGTAACGAGTCGGTGGATGTGAGGAGGATGGTAGCAATCGTTTACAATTGTTACCAAAATTAAAGTGGAATCCTAATTACCTAGCTTCCTATCAGAGTAGCCTCAATTCTTTATTGATGGATGTGGATTCCGAATTAGCATCGATCACGAATTCCATAAGATCTGCATATCCAGCCTTTAGAACCAACCATATTAAGACATTGCCAATATAACCTTGGTTTGATAGTGAGTGTATGCGTGCTAGACAGAGATGTCTTACGTGGCTGAAGACCCTTCGAGTTTACAATAATGAATACAGCAAAGATAAATACTTAGAAGCCAATAAGATACATAAAGACCTTTGTAAACGAAAACTAAACCAATATTTTATAGAAGAGTCTAGGAGGTTGTCACACTGTAAGAATGTTACAGATTTTTTGAGTCTGGTAAAGCTCTTGAATGGAAATAAGTTTAAGATTCACCGAAATATAACATCGACTGCGCTCTGTCAAAATTCCAAAGAACTCTTAAATCCCTCGTCCAGCTCCGTAAATATATCGTATGCTGAACCTAAATTCGACAATATTCTCTTAGATGCGCCAATAACACAAGAGGAGATAAGACGCACTTTAAGATCCTTAAAAGATGGCAAAGCGGCAGGCACCGACAGAATACCGGCAGAGTTTTATAAATACGGAACTTATTGAAAAACTTTATATTTCATTCAACCAAATTCTGGAACATGGTATTATACCGCAAGAATTTAAAGAGGCCTTATCTACCGTGGGATAAGCTTTCTTAATGCATCATATAAAATATTTTCGTCAATTTTGCATCAACGACTCAATGAGTGGATAAACGAAAACGGGTTATTAAAGAATTTCAATCTGGTTTAAGGCCTGATTACTCTACGACCGATCACATCTTTGTGCTTAAAAGTATCGCCGAAACTTTTCTTCAAACCGGGAAAAAACTGTAAAGCTTTTTCGTAGATTTTAAAGCAGCTTTTGACGCTGTGGACAGGCGAGCGCTTATCTACAAACTCTATGCCCTGGAGATGTCTTCAAAGTTTGGAAAAGTCTTACAAAATCTGTATAACGAAACAAGGGCATGGAATGGAGACGTATTTTCGGAATGGTTTCAAACGCAATCAGGTGTTCGACAGGGCTGTACACTGAGCCCTCTTAAATTCGCTCTTTTTATAGAAGATTTAACAGATTATATTTATGGAGTTGTTGAGTTTGCGGGGATCACTATAAAGGCTCTTTTTTACGCTGAGGACACTGGTCTCTCACCACTCTTTATTCAGACGCTGAAAAGTCGGGTAGACTATGTTATAAAAGTTCTACATATGAATAATTATAGACTTCCAAAGAAAGCAGCTTTACACGTAATCAACCGAAGTCTCAGTTGGTATGAGGAATGGAAGGAGCTAGCGCAATGGTTTGGTATCGAACTGAACCTGATTGTTGGAAATCTCAATGATTGAGGGGTAAACTGTACGAGCTTATTGCCTTCATTGACGAGAAACTTAGGGAGAAGTACATCTAACCACAGAGTAATCAACACTCAACTTTGTCATAATCTAGGCCCAAAAAACTAAATTGTATATTTCTCTGCAAACATTAAAAGAAACCTTACCATCTGGAGTTTGTAAATCTGATTTCAGTACAACATTCTGAATTGATTTTTATAAGTGAGGAAAATCTTAAAAACAAAATATTTTTGCATCATTAAAAATTGTAAATGGTTTTTCTTCAGAAACACCTAATATTTGATAATCTTTTCTATTATTAGGTCCTTGATCGCAGACTACAGCGCAAACCTTAAGACCAAGTTCTTGACAGATTTTCAAATTATTTCTTATAATTTCGCTAAGGTTAGCACCATTTACACCATTTGCTGACACAAAATAGTTTAAAACACTTTTCCAACTGTCAAACAAAATATTTACCATGAAAACACATATTTTATTGGCAAAAATTCTGTTTCTTTTTGCTCCTAGGTCTTCGAAACCATCTATTAAATCATTTAAAATATTATACATATGTGAGGTTTTGGCGAATCCTAATTTCATCAAATATCAACACAACGTTCTCGCTGGTTTAATAAAGCGAACTTTGATTTTAGATAAAAAACAGGAGCCCATCTGTATAAAGAGGATATGTGGGGAAGCCTAAAGCCCAGCCCATCCCTCAAAAATTTATAGGCGATCTATAAAATATATTTTGGGAAATTTCTTTTCCGTTGTTATTATATTTTGCAGATTTCGACAACTGTAGTACCCGTAGCATGATGGTTAGTGCGTTGGACTGTCATGCAAGGGGTCTTGGGTTCAATCCCTGCCTGTGCCACCTTAATTTTAAAAAAAAAAATAATTTTCGCGGGTACTGCCTCTTGCGAGGAATTGACAAATCCTTCAAGAGTAATTCTTGTCATGAAAAAGTGCTTTCTCAAACTAGCCGTTCGGATTCGGCCTTAAATTGTAGGTCCCTTCCATTCCTGACAACAGTACTCGCACACAGGAATGGTTGAGAGTTGTAAGTCACTAGGCCCTGGTTCACAACGGACTGTTGCGCCACCCCATTTGATTTGAGATTTCGACAACTCCGTCAACATATCGCAAAATGTTTTGAAATGGTCGGAAATATGTAACCCTTGGATTTGAGACGATAATGATAATCTCCCTTATTTTGAATCATTTAAAGCAGTATGCGCTTTTTTTTACAATGCACCTTACACATGAAATGCTACAACTGCTCGAAGTTCTTCTTCGTATAGTTGGAGGAAATAATCAGAATATAAATTTAAAAAAGGAACAGCATCCTTCTCTTAATCTCTTATCACCCATTGCTATTAAAAAAAAAGTTGACAAATAAAATCGCTGAAAAAAAGGACCACTGACTGTAAAATTAACGTAGAGGTACGTCCCAGTCGATTGAAAAATGGACATTTTTTTTCCTCTGCATGCGATATCTATGGAACTATAGTATCTGTGATAGTACTCAAATTTGGTAAAAATTGATGTTCGAATTTTTAAAATTATTTACAAAACTAGATTTTAAAACTAAACAACTTTTTTTATATGAAAAATTGTGTTGGTAATTTTAAAATTTCTAAGAATAATTCAACTGACAAGTTTCTTAACCCAACGCGAAAATCTACAAACTTTTAAGCAAGATGAATGGACAGACGGGATGGGAAGTTATCAGTGTGGGTCGCATCCCAGATTTTTTTTTGTATAATTACCGCACACTCAAGGGGATAATATTACCCTTACTATGTAGACACAGTGTGAGCACTAGAAAAGGGAGAGAGAGGTTGAAACGAGGTGTCGGTGCACGTTGGTTTTGAATTCCTGAAGATCGCAATGGCTTGGAGAGACAGAGTGTGGCAAGACATTAGACATTCGCATAGTACGGCTAAAGAAATAATCTCTGTACTTGACAGTACGACCTCGAGGGTATATTGATGAGCATTCCTAGAAGTGCGAGTATTACGGTTGAACTGTTTGAGGGGAGGGATGCAACTGGCTATTTCTCTAGAGCATAAACCGTTAAAATAACATTAAAAGAAGGTGAGACAAGAAACATTTCGACGTTGTTCAAACGCAGTAAATGATCTTATGATGGTAATATCTCCAATTAATCTAAATACTCTGCGTTCAATACTGTCCAAGAGGCTTAAATAAGCTGGAGGATCACCAGCCCAGATTTGGGAGTTATACTCAAGCCTTGGGCGCATATAAGACTTATAGATAAATGCCATATTAGAGGGGAAAAAAACTTTTTGAATCGCCTTAGAAAACCCAAACATCTTGAAGCATTTTTGACGACATCGCATTTGTGATCGTGATACACATACCGAAAATATCGAGATGTTTAGTCTCCTCGATGCAAGTGCCATCTATGGATTATGGCAAGGGTGGTATATCTCGCTTTAACGATACAAGACAGAGTTTGGTTTTCGAAGCATGAAAAGCTAAGAGTACTATCGTCAGCGAAACAATGTATTGGATTAGAAGCTGCAGACAGGAGATTGTTCATAAAAATAAGAAAAAGTGTTGGAGATAGAACAGAGCCCTGGGGCACACTAGCATTTATTTTGTGGTTTTCAGACTTGAATCCAGGAACGATTCGAAAGGTAATTACTAAAGGGATGCATGACAAGCGAAAGCACGCATTTTCGATAAGAGAGCCTGATGCCAAACCCTATTAAATGCTTTTGAAATATCAAGTTCAATAGTGTCACTTTCTCCAAAGCGATGTAAAGATTTGCTCCACTGTTCGGTGAGATGAACCATGAGATCACCAGTGGTCCTATTGTTACGAAAGCCGTTCTGTCAGTCATTAAGAAGCTTTCAATCTTCGCGATATTTCTTGAGATGATAATTTATCAGCGTTTCCATGACTTTGGAAAGAAGGGTCTTAAGTGCAATCGGTCGGTAATTAAAGGGTGCTTGCGAATATCCTATGAATGGGGTAGTAAGATCCTGGAATAACATTTTGGGATAATTTATGTTTTCTTCTCGTTCCTTAAGTTTAAAAAAAAAGCACGAATAAAATCAATTGAGATTTAAGGCTAATTTTTTTTTCTGAGAGACGTTTTTGCTTTTTTTATAAACTATGATTTTTATCCAGCAGTAATGCAAATCACACCTAAGCACTAGGATAAAAGACAAAGAGTTGCAAAAACCTCAGTTTTTGACTTTAAATAAAAAAAATATTAAATCGACATTTATCAAAGTTTTTCGAGACATGATTCGAAGTTTAAGTAGAAAATCCTTCTGTTTCTGTTCAGAAATGTCCAGAAAAGTAATAAGCCCTTTTTAAAAAGTGTTTGGAAATATAATCTGCATTGAAGATTTTTTTAAACTAAAGTCAAATCCACATCTAATCTTAATATTTGTAAAGTCCGCTATAAAAATTAACGCTGTTGGTGTATTTAAAAAGCATTAAAGCCAAACTATGAATAAACAAAATCTAAAACCGTTACGTTTTTGCTAAGATCTTTCAAAGTTCTTGTCAGGATATTTAAAAAATGTTTTTATAGCCAGTTCTTCCTTATACATAATTCCTCAAAATTTAAAGCGTAATAATGTAAAACCTCTTTTTAATAAAGAATCCATTAAATCAAGTCTGTTATACAATTTGACCTTGAATCCATCACATCCAAAGCCATGTACTATATCGTTTCATATTATTGTTGTTAAATTTTTAAGCTCGTATTCCGCCTTAACACCTTCTTTCGTTTATCAGCGCATAAGTACAACATCCATTTGCCAACATCCATCATTGCTTTATTCTTTATATCGTACGACAACAAAAGACCCGAGCTCCCTGAGATGGAAAAAATATGTTGAACCAATAAAATTGTGTCACTCATAATATATTAACGATAAAAACAAAATTAAATAACAAGGGTGGGTATAGGAAGGGCAGGTATAGGTAAACGTTATATATTCACATCTTAAAATGAAAATGAAAAAAAAAAACAACAAAATTCAAAATCTGATAATAGGTTTTGCCGCGAACACCATTCACCGTATCACGCATATCAAACAGTCCCTCGTACTTCCAAAAAACATGCAATCAAAAACAGCACCGCGACAATTTAGATAGGTACTCCAACGACATCATAAAAGCCACCATATTACTCCTTGTACCGCATTGTAATTGACGGTAAGTACGTTCGCCAAGGTCTCCGTGATGCTTCGTCGTCGTTCTCGTTCTCATTCTCATTCTCGTTGTTGTTGTACCCCCATCTCTGATGCGATGGAACATTGAGATCCTTTCAGAAAATTTATACCGGGAGTGGGTGAAGTACCCGGGCCCATACAACCAGCAACGAGCACTATAAACTCGTACATTCCTCATTATTTCGAGGGCGCTGCCAAAAATGTATATGTTCCTCGATGGCTCCAACCCAACCCCCCACACCACAACATCCTGCTAGATTGCTTACCAATATTGAACTCTCTAGCATATCAGGACCTCCTTTGCATATTTACATTTCACTCGAACAGCAGCGATGGAGGATTTTGCAATAAACGAGGGCGGATGATGCTGATGCTCGATTCTGATGCTGATGATGATGATGACGACGACGACGAGTATGACGACGTAAGCGACAAACGGCAACGTCGAAGACGCGGTGACGGCGAAGGCAACGGCGATGACGACGACTACGAACGCCTATGATGATGGTGATGGGTTTTTGGTGATGGTGGTTAACGTTCGTTTGGGCTCGGATATAGAGTTGGGGTTCCGCTGACGATGACGCCTTAGCTTCAAGTGAAATTGTGCTCCTTTGTGATTCTAATGCAAAGCTCTACCCAGACCATATAGTATACAACACAGAGGCATTATATTGTTGAAGAATAAGATTGGAGAATGGAATAAAATAGAAGCCAACGAAAGGAGGCAACATAAAAAAAGGAAGAAATTCAATTTTAAGCACCTCACTGGCTCTGTATACACACCCATTACTTATTCCATTAAGGATCGCGAAGTAAGAATTGAAGGACGTTTTACATACGTTTCAAGTCAAGTTTCTCTTTTTTACTTTCTCGTTTTTCTTTCTTAATAATAAACGAGTACACTTTTAAAAAATATAATTTAGTAACTAAAAACCCCAGAAACTTGGCAACAAGCCTTATAAATGTCTAATATGGGATTGGGACAAGTTTATTACACGTTATTAAAACAAGTACAGTCCTTTGTGGAGTTCCTATTGTTGGTGTGATATGACATTTGAAAAAAAAAGGAATAATCAAATTTGGAAACAAAGACCAATGTTAACTACCAAAACGTTGCTATGTTTCCAAGAACCAAGTTTATATACAATTTTTATTAACTTTACTTTTCGAATTCAACATTTTGTTATTATGTTTCTCATTTCGGTTTATTATTATCGGGCTCATTGACAAAGGTACAGAGAGGAGATGTGTGAATCGTGAAATGGAAATTATTTCCTGGAATAGTAAAAAATGGAAATATAATTTCCAAATGTAAGTTCTGCAGATTTAAAATGTATTTTTTGATAGAAATGCTGTAATGATATTTTCGCAGAAATGTTATTTTGAATGAATGAATGATATTTTAATTGAACTGGATGCAATTTTCTGAGTTAGGATTTGAGCCGTGAAGCCTTTTTTTAAGGGTTTTATATGATGATTCTGATCCGATTAATTGATAAACCCTTAGGGCGTGGGGAAATATTGAATAAAATGTATTTTTTAATTTATTTATTTCAATTCAATTAAATAATATGAAATAAGTTTAAAATAGTTAAATTATGCGCTTTCATAGAAAATCCATAAAAATTAAATTGTTTTAAATTGTCTAATTCAATGGAAACGTAGATCCAATTAAAGCTTTTTTAAAAAATTGGAATAATATTAATATTTTGTAATGGTCTAATATGACTATCCTATAAAATCCTTTTTTTTACCAAATTCACAAAAAATATACCACAAACCCAATTATCGGTTATTTATAAATATTTGTGTATGGACTAGCTTATCAAAAAGTTATGGTTATACTCCTTCAAAGAAAAAAAAATTATATGAAGGGCACTGTGGCGTTTACTCATCATCAATTTATATTTTTTGAAATTAAAGTGAACTGCAAATACGACACCGCAACATAGCTGAATGTTAAAAAACCTTGAAGTACATCAAATCTTTTTATTTTAAGTTGGAATTCGACTTTAAAATCAATTCATCACGTCATGTTTTTGAGACAAAACGTTTAGAAATAAAAAAGAAAATAATTTAAGGGTTTTTGAAGCCATGTATAAGTTAGGCCTTTTTCAAATATATGTAAGTTATAAAAGTTTTCTAAATCTGTAATCCCTATCTTCAATATCCAAAATCAATATTTGCAGTATTTTATTGACTCTTCAAAAATTCCGTATTAGTTGTTAAACTTCACCTATCCTACAAAAAGCTTTAAGGAACGCTGAAACATATATGCGAAAAAGGTTTTCAATATTCTGTTATTTTAAGGAAATTAACATCTAAACGAAATTATAACATCAAATTTTGAAGTACATTGTTAGACACATAAAAATAATGTGGAAACGTATATTTTAAAATTTGAGCATACAGTCAAAATTTGAGGTCTAATTCGGAATCATAAATATTAATAAATTTCAAAACCATGAAAGCATAACATTAAAATGTTTTCAAAACTGCATATAGAATCGAAAATGAAGTAATTTCATGACTAATGACAAATTTTGTACTAAAATAATTTAAGTTGTATGAATTTAGAGGATGCAGATTTAAACATTTTGGGGTAGAACCCGTGGCATGATGGTCAATGCGAGAGGTCTTGGGTTCGATACCTGCCTGTACCACTTCAAGTTTTATTCACGGGTATAGACAAATTTTCCAAGAGCAATTCTTGTCATGATAAAGCACTTTCTCAAATTAGCCGTTCGGAATCGGCCTATAGGTACCTTCCATCCCTGCAATTACTTGCACACAGGAATGGTTGAGAGTTGTAAGTCACTAGGCCCTGGTTCTCTACGGATTGTTGCGTCACCTAATTTTTTGTATGGCTCCGAAAGAATTGTAATGGTTGCTTTCGAAATGGGAATAATTGATGATTAGTTTAATCCTTTAATTTAGTTTTCAAACAGATAACCATTGATTATTTGATATGGTTAACACGCTGGTGGCATCATCTATCCATATATTTAATTTAATTTGTTAAATGAATATCGGGCGCTTTCGAAGCGGACTAATTTCTTTTTAAACTTCCCATGAGAAGTTATTGTAATGGGTCAGATTTGTCAAATTGGAAATTTTGACATTTCTCGACGTTTCAAGGTCCCTAGAGTTGAAATAAAAGATTTTTAGAAAGATGTCTGTGCGTGCGTGTGTACGTACGTTCTTACGTCCGTTCGTCAGTACGTTCGCGACGTTTTTTTCGTCGTCCATAGCTCAAGAACCAGAAGTGATATCAACTTTAAATACATTTTGTTATACAGATAATAAGGCAGAAAGGGCTTTTAAGAAAATTGCGTGGGTGGTTTTTTTACGATAGCAGTTTAAAAAAAAGTTGAAATTTTTGCTACCCCTAAATATCTTACGAACAAAAAACGCTAGATACTTGAATTTAATTTTATATAATATATTGTAACGTGATACTAATCAAATATATGTTTGAAAGAAATCTAATTGACGTTTTTTTTTGTTAATTAAAAAACTGAAAATAATTTGTCACCTCGAAAATTTTACTAACCCAAAATGATTTTATCCGAAAACAATTTTTTGCAACAAAGAATAACATCTTCAATATTTAGTAAGCAGAAAAATCGAACGAATTTTCAAAACCTTAAGATTATTGCTTTAAACTTATTTTATCTTATAAGAAATATTGTTTTCAACAATCTGAAAAATTTTGAGAAAAATCGAATTGACAGTTTTTATTACAAAAAATAAAAACATAACAAAACACAATACTAAAACTTGGTAAAAAATTACTTTCGACTCTAATAGCTTTTCAAAAATTGGAAATTATTTCTTCAAACTTTTTTATTTCACAGAAAATATTATTTACAATATTTAATAATTTCTTTAAACAAATCCAACAGTTCGTTTTTTTCATAACAAAATGCAATATACAAAAAATAGTACGCAAATTTGGTAAGAATTGATGTTCGGTTCTTGATATCTCTCAAATTAATTTTATTCATCCAATTTGTAAAAATTTAAGAAATGCTACTAAAATTAGCAAAAATTTGTTTTCGACTAAAAATCTATTTAACAAAACGAGATTTTCAAACTAAACTAATAATTATATGAAAAATATTGTTGGTAATTTTAAAATTTTAAAGAATAAACTGACAACTTTTTTAAGTCAACACGAAAACCTACAACCGTTTTAAGGAAGACAAATCGACAGACGGGATGAGAAGTTATCAATGTGTGTCTCATCCCAGACTCTTTTTTTACTATTATTTAGCATTATTCAGCTTTGAACCATTCCATGAAAACAAAAGCCACAAACTGATAAAATAAAATATCGCAGCGTTCTACAAATATGCACTTCTGCTAAAAACCTTATGAAACACCATGAAAACAAACGACTGATGACAATTTCCAACGAAATCAGCTAAATGGCAGCCAAGGATACGGTTTCGATTGCAGCACCAGATTCTTTAAATACAATTTTTCTATGACTAATTCTTCCATATACTACCTTAAGTCCTTGGTAATGTAATTAATTGCATTGAATCGGTAGTGGAGCATTAGCTTAGATCTTATTTTTAATGTGGCCCGAAAAAATATCTTGGTGTTAAATCATGAGATCTCGGTGGACAATTCTGATCACTTTTTCAAAAAATATCACATTCACGAAACTTTTCTTGAAAAATTACAATTGTTGTACGTAGCGAGCAAAAATATCATTAATCCTATTTCGGTATTGCAATCCATTTAACTTAATAGTTGCACAAGCCTCATTGTGACGTCTAATCACACCGCCATTCATTGTCAGCCTAAACACCATAGCAATAAGTAAAACGTTATTTATGGAGAAACTTTCTTCGATTTCCTGCCCTTCAAGTGCGAAAAGTGAAAATGGGCCTCATTACTGAAAATGATTTTTCAATACAAATTCGGATCATTTAAAACATTTAAAAAATCTAATCAGCGATGATACGTCTTTAGTAACCAATGACGTCGCTTAAAAATACCGTAAAATTTTGTTTGTGGAAGACTAAAGAACGGCTAGAAACGAAAAACTTGGGGTTTCGTCAACATTCAGGGATACATCACCAATATTTAAAGTTGTTCTCAAAAGAAACGGTTTTTGACAATCCACATCACTTGATTGGCGCAAGAGCTCAAGTTTCAAAGCTTCTATCTTACGGCCGTGCAAGCGCTTCACGATGATCAACAGTACTTTTGTTTTGCAAATTGTGACAGAAATATGTTCACTACTTTTGTAGAAACTTTAACAAATTAAATGCGTTGTTTAAGTGTGTACCTTTCGTTTTTAGTAATTTCAGAATATGACAACTGCCAAAAGCTAAAACCTCTTATTGGAAACCCCAGTACGTAGCAGGCTTGTAAAAGAAAATACTTGTTAATGCAATCTTTTATGACTATAATTTAAGGATGACATCATTTAATTTCCTTAAATATTGAGACTTAAAGTTAAAAGGACTGCAACCATTTTTCCTCCAATCATTTAACTGCAATCAATTGATTGCATTCACTTGAAGAACGTACATTCTTTGTATTATACTGGATACTTTTGAAATTTTGATCGAAAAATCTCTGCCTTACAACGATAATGTATGTGCGAGGTATATGGGCCATTTCGTTGAGTTAAATCTGAATTAAGAATGCAAAAAAAAAAACATGATAACAGTCTTTTTTAAGTCAAATGATTGGTTTTTTACTCCCAATTTTTAGTTGAAATCAATAAATATAATTTTTAAGTTTAATTTAATAAATTCTTTATAATAATTCCATTCCCAAAAAATTATCTACATTCTTTTTACAAGAATTAGAAATTTCAAAATTCACATTAATATTTAAACGAACCCAGAAAATATCTGCAAAGCATTTGTAGGACAACTCTTTTTGTTTAAATGAATTGGCATTTGAAAAATGACAACGACTCTTAAATGCGGCTTGTATGTCTAGGTGTTTGTAAAAAAAAAGGTTATGTATATGACCCCTTTAAAATATCGTGAAAATCTTTGAAAAAATATTTACGAACAATTTTGAACGATTTATCAAATTTCATAAACACTTTTAAAAGCTAAAAAGATGATTTCGAAAAATTTTACCATCTTTTAACATTTTACCGAAATTACAACTTTTTTGCTGTATACATTAATATGACATCTTAGTTTCTGACACGTCAAATAAATAAGCTAAGTACACAAGATTGGAAGATCGTTCAATATTGATAAACTTTTCAAAAAAAAATTTTTGACCAATTTTCTATAAACTGTGTAAAAAGAAAATTGTATCAGTCAAAAATTTACTACCGCTAAATTTTGTACCAAAAAATTGTCTAACAATTCAAATAATCAACCATCCGTATAAACGGCCAATTTTGGCTTGAAAGAAATTTGGCAAGTTCACCTCATTGAATGCTATTGAAAGGTTTTTGGCAGTTCGGCCAATATTTTCACTACCTGTCACTGTTTAGACGTGTTCAGTTGTTAGTTTTTTTAATAAACAAAATTAGTTTGGTTCTAGTCAGCAAATATTGCACTAACATGTAAATTGCTAAATATTTAGCCCTTTAGCATAGATTTGTTAGTCTTGCATTATTATGAAATTCCTGTCATTCATTTCAAGTAACAAGTAAAGTACATTTCTCTAAGTGTATTCCAATCAAGCTGTTTTCAGCTTCTTAAAATTGATTCCAGCTGAGTGACGCGACGAGACTCACACTGATATGACGCTGAAGGAAGGCGACACAAAAATACCTAAAAAAAATCGTTAGCTCCTTAAAGTTGCCATTGTCCTCTATGTAATTGAATCCTTGCGGTATTGTGGAGAAAAATCTGCTGTGCAATTGACAGGTTCATATACCTACGAGCGAGTAAAGAGATCCTGATAGGATGTTTATGTTAAGTTAAATTGTGAATACGCCGTTGGTCGTCTCCACACCACTGCCAATGCTACTGCCACTGACTGACGCAGTGTGTCGGATGGTAATATCGGTTAAATGACTCGCATGAGGTTAAGGGAGGCCAATTAATTACAATCTATTTTCTTCGTAACGTAAATTCATTAGGAATTAAGGGGTCAGCTTAGCCTTTGTATAATTCAGTACATGTACGCAATCAATGTGTGAACAAAAGGATCAATAAAATTTAACGCAACAAAGTGTCGCATCGCATCTTTATAGACTGAATTTTTGTTAAAGGGGCAGTGCACAAGTCGAATACGGCGGTGGTGGCGGCAATGTTTCATCCATCCACATGTTGTAAAGACTAACTCATAAGATTAAACGCAAAACATTTGATCAATTAAATGCCAAAACGTGGCCATGGAGAAAATTAAATTTGTCCAAGACGACTAACGAATGTGTGTAGTGTACTTTGGATATTATGTCTTTTGTCTGAACTGAACTGAACTGAACTGCATGTTGTGTGTTATGTTCCTTGTTCTTTTGGATTTATGAAAATGTACATGTACGTAATATATTTTCCAAACAGATTGCATTCAATTACGAAATGGAATTAAGGGGGGTGTCATGGATTATATCATCCCTCACCCTTCATATAAGTAGGTATAGGGATGAGGATAAGTCATGCATGCGGGTGATTTTATGAGACATCAAACACAAGTCTTTCCAGAATTGTTACTTCTTAGTCTCTTTTGTTAATCCCTATGTTGGGCTCTTATTCCTCTGTGTTGGAGTTAAGTTGATGTTGCAGAAAATGTTTTCTTTAACGTATTTAATTGCAAATGTCTGGAAACAAATGCATATTTATGATAGAAGTGGAATTTCCATCAGACGTTATATTAAGATGTTTTTTTTTTTGTGAATACTAAAGGTCTATACAAAGAGCTTACAAGTTTTAGTTTGATGGTTTCATAATAAAAAGGTCAATTAATTTTTGTATTTTTTTTACAAATAACAATAATATTTTGTTTAGGACGAAATATGTTTTAAGTCCGTAACCTGTTTTGGTTTCAAAATATGCGAGTCAATTTTTAGTAGTAATTTTATGAGATTTTTAATTTTTATGTTTTCCTTTAAATCCATACTAATATTATAAATCTGATGAGTTTGTTCCTTTGTTTAAACGTTCTGATCTCAGGAACTAGTGGCCCGATTCGTTCAATGTCAGATAGTTAATTTATCGAGGAAGGCTAAACAAACAAATAAATTAGGTGGTGCAACAGTCCGTTGAGAACTAAAGCCTACAACTTCCAACTCTCAACGATTCCTGCGTGAGAGTACTTTTCTCAGGGATGGAGGGGGACCTACAGTTTTAACCAGAATCCGAACTGTTGGATTTTGAATAAGCACTTCTCATGACAAGAGTTGCTTTTGGAGGATTTGTCAATTCCTTGCAAGAGGCAGTACCAGCAAAAAAATTAAAGATGGCACTGGCAGGAATTGAGCCCAAGAATTCTGGAATGACGGTCCAACGCAATAACCATCATGCTACGGGACCTAAAGCATGAAGGAAGGATTTAATCTATATAAATAATATAACGCTTAGTCTAATACGAGCGGAGTTCCAATAAAGTATGTTGCAAATTCAGGTTTTTTTCCCCTTTTGAAAGCTTCCACTGCGTGCTTTGCTTAAGCACTTAAAGTTTTGATAAAATAATGTATGATACAATTGTTCTGACAGAATTGTTATCAGTTAAATGTTTTACTGGCAACATATAGAAGCTTTATGAAATAATTGAATGCGTGAAAATATCCAACTCGAGATTTTAATCAAATATAATATAAAGATGGTAGAGAAGTCGAACATAAGAAATTCGGTGATTAATTCAGTCAGTTTTTCTGTTGGTGGGGGGGGGGGAGACTTCAAACTTTGGAGTTCAGGTCTAAGGCCATGCGTTATGCTTTTTAGTCCTAAGACCATATCACTCTTAGTGATATTTTTTACGACGTGTCTCTTTTTGGGCCTTATTTCATTTAATAATTTGGATTGTGTGTCGTAATCATAGTCGTCGTAATGCCCAACATAAATATCACAAATTCTTTTGGGAAAAATGGCAACTAACAATTCGGACGTTCCTTTATTTAAAATTTTGTATCTCTGCGTTACGAAATTAGCTTTATGTTTTTTGGCAATTTTTTAACTTTTAGGGCTTTGTGACTAATTTTGGGCTTAATGACATTTTAGAATTTAGGAGTTATTCGTTTGGGCTAAAGGATAGTCCGATAACTTGTTATATAATGTGCTTTTAGGTCTTTTTTCCTAACTTGTCAGTTTTTTTTATAAGATAAGAATCTATAAAAATACTTCTCAAAATTCAATGCGTTTTCTAAAGATGTATCGTTACGTTTTTTTAACGTAGACCTTTTTGATGTCAAAATCTGACAGCTTCAAAAGTGACAGCTGTTCAAATAGGGGACCTAAATGAAACCTCTTATATTAAAACCACATATTATTATGGATAAATTTTCACATTGAAATAGTTGTATTCATGATACAACTCCTTTAATCATTTCCTATAAGAAAATATTAAAAAAAAAAAGGATTCTGAAAGAAAAGAGGAAGAAAATGATGTTGGTTAAACTTCATCAAGCTTATAGCAAGAAAATAACACCATAAAAGGGTTTCCAGCTTAACATCAAACTTTATCTCGAATCTTTCTACAGATTTTCCACTATTGTCTCGAGGCTATAATTTTTCTAGTTCGTCTCACGAATATTCAAAATCAGTAGTCCAATCATAATAATTCTTTATGACTGTTGTACCTATACTGTTTTATTCCTTAACTTAACAACCAAAAAAAATATTCTTCCAGCATAATATGATCATTTATCACTCTGGACCCGATGTTGCAATGCAGCAAAATACCCTTAGAACGTTTTCTTTTTAACCATTATGACCCCCGTCTTCATCTTCATCTTCGCATACATATTATATACTTATCTCATGAATAGTAAATTATAACAATCTCATTTTGTGTCCCGTCTTCGTGCGTCGCGTCGTGTCGTAGCGGTCGGTCGTCTGCAAGAGAATGGAATGAAATATTCAAGTTAACCTTCGTCTTTGCAGCAGACGACAATAGCCCAAGTCCTGATACCGGAGCTGATACCACCACTAACCAGTAAAAGAAAAGAACCCCGTATTTGAAATTTATTCATTGTTTTTGAAACACAAAATATCGAAGAAGAAACTGACTCGCCTTATGCACTCGCTTTGGGAGTTTCATTTTTTAAGGATACACGTATAAGGATATAGAACCCGCCCTTGCAGTTCAACTTGTGTAACAGAGCCACCCGCGATATACCAACGAGAACGACCGTCATCATCAATTCCAATATTTATCAGAGACTAGACTATGGAGACGTACGTTCGTCTTGTTACATATCTTTATCCTTTTTTTTGTCTACTTTACATCAACCATTTCGGGATGTTAAAGGAAAATAAACTTTAAAAAAAATAAGCTTTGGGGTTGAATTTTTGGAGCTCTATACATGCACAAGGAGGGCGAGCAATCAACCATCAGTAACGACCATTTGTCTAAAATAAGAAAAGAAATAAGTAAGAAAGTTAAAAAACTAAGCATTTGCTCCAGACAACCTTCTTAAAAATATCCTTAGGAAAACACCACCCAAAAAAAGTTAAACATCTAGGATGATATCTTAAAAGCGAAAAAAAAGGAATTAAATCCTATTCAGCGAATTTTAATGGAAATTAATTGAACTTCATCCTTCTTTTTATTCCAAAATGGAGAGAACATGTCTGATGATGGCAAAAAGTGCGTGCTTCAGTTTGAACTTCATTTCTAAAAGGTCCTTCGTTGCAAAGCTTAGTAAAAGAAGGTGGTAGAAAAATAAAATAAAAAAAGTTCATAAATATTCAAATTTTGATAAAATGCGCTCGTATTTTTCTTAATTCTAAAAGTAATATCGTAAATCAGTAAATAAATCTTTCAATTTTAATTTTTTTTTTCGAGTGTGTAATAGAAGTGAAAAGTATTACGGTACAGAAACAGGTGCAATAGACATTCGAAAATTCGTTTAAAAAATTCATAAATATACCTATTTTGAAATTATCCTTCATATTATCCGTCTTTGGGAGCAAAATACTTACCTATTTGGTAAGAGATATGTTAACGATTTTTTAAAACTGATTTATGAAATTCATACTATCAATAAAAACGGTGAACACACTCTTTCTTGAAATGTTTTCTATACAAGATTCGAACAAAGCTCTTTTTTTGAACCAATTTCCGGAAAATAACGTTTTTAAATATTAAATAATTTAAAAAACGATAAGGTGTGGCCCTTACTGATAAATTCAATACAATATCAAAACCAAATTTAGTGCATCATTTTTAGTAGAGTTTATTTTTTCTTCGTATAAAAATCTGTTAACTGATATTGTTTGAAACTTTTGCCACTTATTAACAACTGTTTTCTAATTTAAATTTATTCATTTATTTTAAAGATACAACAAATTAGAGGTCAATATTTGTATTGGTTCCCATTTTTATTCGAGTCGGAAATTATTTTAACCAATTTTAAAAAGCTTTTTACTTGCGACAAACACGAACTATATTTTTCAAGTCTTGCATTCGTAAAAACATTCAAACTAGAAATTTTAACCAGGCATTACATTATTTTGGCAGAGAAGTCGAAAAAAGTGTGTATCCCGATCCCATTCGTCATCAGTATGTTTCTGTCTGTCTTTCCTCGCCCCTACAGATTGGGTCGATTGACTAAAAATGTTGTAATCAAAGCTTTGAGCTGATTGACATTGGGCGTTTTTTTTTTTTAATTTTTTTCAAGACTTAAGTTAAGTTAAAAATTAAGTTGGCTTTTTTCAATACAAAGTATTTTTGTATCGCTCCAGAAGGGTACGACCCATAAAACCATTATTTGTTTTCAAATTTTTTCAAGAATAATTCAATTGTTTCAATATTTTTTTTTCTGTAAAAGCTCTTATACTGTCTCAATTATATTTGATGACAAAAATGCCATTGTTCATATTATTGATTTAAAAAAAATATATATTTGCCACCTACAATGATTACTTCCCATCCCGTCTGTCGATTTATCTTTCTTAAAAGTTTGTAGGTCTTCGTGTTGAGTTAATTGTCAGTTGAATTGTTCTTACAAAATTTTTAAATTTATATTTGCCATATAAAGAAATAGTTAAGGTTGAAAATCTAGTATTGTTAAATAGATTTTTAGTCAAAAACAAACTTTAACCAATTTTACTAGCATTTCTTAAATTTTTACAAATTTGATGAATGAAATTAATTTGAGAGATATCAAGAACTAAACATCAATTTTCACCAAATTTGCGTACTATTTTTTGTAGATTTGATTTTGTGTATGAAAAAAGGAACTGTTGGATTTCTATAAAAAAAAAACTAATGAATATCGAAAACAATATTTTCTGTGAAATAAAAAAAATTTAAGTCGCAAGTAAATTTTTACTAAGTTTTAGTATTGTTTTTTTTTTAGTTTTTTATTTTTTGTAAAAAAAAAACTGTCAATTAGATTTTGCTCAAAATGGTACTTAAGTTAAACTAAAATAGTTTTTTTTTTTTTTTAAATAAAAGTAGTTTTAAACGGTCTCACAGTTTTGAAAAGTTATTTTAGTTCAAAATCAATTTTTACTAACTTTTATTAATTTTTTTTAGGTTTTTATATTTTGTAAATAAACTGTTAATTCGATTTTTTTCAAAATTTTACAGAATGTTGAAAACGTTATTCGTCCTTGCACAAAATTGTTTTGGAGATAAAATCATTTTTTATTCGTAAAATTTTCTAAATGACAATTTTTTTTCAGTTTTTCGATTTAAAAAAAAAAAGTTAATTGGATTTTTTCCCAAAATAATATTCTGGTTTGGTATCACGTTACAATTTATAATATAAAATTGAATTCAAGTCTCTTGCATCATTGGTTGTGGGATATTTAGGGTTAACCAAAATGTTCACTTTTTTGTAAATTGTTATGGTAAAAAAACCACCAACTCAATTTTTTTGAGAGCCCTTTTAACATTTTTCTGCACTATTATCTGTATAACAAAATTTATTTGAAGTCAATATCTCTTCTGGTTCTTGAGCTATGGACGTCGTGAACGTATACGGACGTACAAACAAAATTTGGCATGACTTCACAGTTATTTTAACAAAATTTCTTTGGTTCCTGAGAGATGGCCAACGAAAAACACACAAGCGTGAAGAAATCATTTTAAGAAGAATTTAGCTGGCATGCGACCCACACTGAAAACTTCCAATTAGTGCTCGCGTCTGTCGATTTTTCTAAAACTTTAACAAAATACACAATATTTTCTGTAAGGCTAATAAATTTAAGTTCAATATCGTTTTTTTGTACTTAAGTCGAAAGTGATTTCATGTCACTTTTTTAAAGTTGTCAAAAGAATTAACTAAAAAATACCAACAATATTTTGGTGTATTGTAATTTTAGTTGATTTCAATATTTGTTTTTATTTATCAATTTTTGCAGCACTTTTTGAAAGTTCGAAACAAATACCGATTGAAGTTTTCCAACAATTTTAATTGAACAACATTTGTTACCAATTTTTATAAAAAATGATTTTAAGATTTTTACAAAAATTGTACAATATTTTTGATAAGAAATAATTAGTTTGAAGTCGATATCTTAATATTTTGCCAAGATATTCGAGTCGAAGCTTAAGTTTTACTTCTTTTTATCAATAATTGTATTATGCTTAAAATGTTTACAAGAAACTATTTGATTTTTTGACAGCCGTAAAATGCTTAATTCTGGGATGGATAAAATAATTCTATATGTTATAACATTTATTGCAGGTAAAATATTCACGGTTTTAGTGAACTGAATTATTTCGAAAGTCCTTCGCTGATGTAATCAATTCTTAGTCTTTTGAAGCAAAATGTTTAAACAGTCAGTGTTGTGGTAAATTTTATCACAATAAGTATCCTTTTGCTAACCACACTTAACAATTTTAACTGCGCCCCAAAATTCAGGAAGAGTTTCGTAGAAACTAGGAACATCAGCCAGTGGCTTGCTCTTCTAGCATTTTGGGAAAACAAAGTGCGCGAAGGGATTCCACACCAACGAACTGTGCGACGGTTGGCCCACATGTTGGCTTAGTAATATCGTCAAAGGCATTAAGACGATATACATGGCCAATATTGCGTGTAAGAAAGTCGCGCCAACTTAAACTTAGCATGGTCGAGGGCCCATCATAAAGTATTAACGATAGAAAATCACTCCAAGAATATTTTAATAACTTTCATTTAAAGTATAGGCTTGGCTACCGACTTTCTTCAACACGACATGAGTATAGTTTTTTCTCAACCGAAATCGAGTGCGTGTAGGTGCTCGGTAATGCGAGGAATTTCACACGATTTACTTGAAAGTCTTGTCTGGAACGGGTAAAAAGGTGAGCTGAACTCATTTTCTGAGCAACTGGGTGATCGCATCACCTCTTTACAGAGATCGTGTGTGATGAAAGATACCTGGCTTCTCGGTCGCATAGCCCAATCTTATGGATGGAGGAAGTTGCAGGACCGAGACAGATCGTTCATCACGTATAAGATCGGAGAGGATTGCCTAAGGAAGTAGCCGGAAGGTTCAAGCTCGCCATGATGATGGCACTTTTTGGATTGCGCCCAAAGCTTAAAGACGAAAGAAAGATTGTGTGATTTTTTATATACGATACTTTTTTTAAAGTTCTTTTATTAAGTTGAAGATTCTGTTCTGCGGTGGAGAAAAATTGGGTTGAGAAAGAACTACGACAACTGTTGGGGATGCGAAAAGCTAAGTATTGTGTTTTCTTTTTTTCTAAGAACATTGCCTTTTTGTGTGTCCTTACTTTGTCCCTAATTTGTCCTTTTGGCCTTCAAGTCGAAGTATTAATTTCCCGATATTACGAGACGCGCTTATTGCTTTTGGTTTTTTTCTTGTCGAAATAATTTTCTTAGAGTGATTTCTTTTATCGGTTTTATTTTTTTCTTTTTGTCTGTCAATCTCTTTCTCTTCTATAAAAGATCCTGTTTTTAATCCCGGATTCGGCCAAAGTTTTCCAGGCAATAAAACATAACTTAAATTTCCCTTCTGGAAAACAAAACCTTTCTTTTATTTCGTAACTTTATTTGAAGACTAATTTTTCAGCTTTTAATTTTGGTAAACTTCCATTAAAAAGTTTCCTGGCGCCCACTTTAATCAATACGACTTGGAGTAATTCACCTCGTCGTATTTAAATATCATTTTGATATCAATTTTATTTCAATTAATTGATCACCCCGATTCGAAAATCCAAGATTGTTTAAAGATATTATAACTATATTTAGTCGGTAGGGTGGTGGAAAATTAACAACAACATGATATAATATTCTAAAAAGGTGGCCACAAAAGTCAAGACCTCATTTTACAAAAAATACTATTACTGAATTGTAAGAATTGGAGTATGAAATCCATTGGCATCTTATGACGGAACTAATAACTCTAGGAATAAGGTCAGAACGCCAATAGAAACATATTTCTGGAAACTACAAGACATCTCCTATAAGATTGTACTTATTTTTTTATGAACTTTGTCCATTTTTGGATAAAATCGTTTGACACAACTTTTTTGTCACAAAGAATTTTCACTTTCGGTAAAAATCACCAATATGATAATTTTTTCTATTCTTCTAATTTTTTTCTTTTCTCTTTGCTTCGATGAAAAAATTAGGTGTTCTAAAAATAGGAAAAACATTTTGGTTTTAATTTTTTAGAGTTATACATTGATTACTATCGAATCATAAAAAGACATTTTTGCTTTGAAAGAGTATATTTTCGCAACAAATCAGCGTTAAGAGCCCATGAAACAGCAAATTAAAGGGAATCATATTTCCTACAACAATCGTCGAGTCGAATTTCCTTTCCATACAAAACTTTCAAATGCCGTAAAAAGGTCTGAAACAAAAATTTGCGAAACAGTGTATGATTGATTTTTGTACACCTTAGGTTAAAAGACAATACTACAACATGAAGTTATAGCCTGTTAAAAATAACCTACACATTTGTAGTTCTTATTCGTAAACCTTTTTTTTTGTGACTAGTTAAATATTCAAAGAGCGAAAAATTCATAAATTCCAAAAGAGAAAAACACCTCAAAAGTGATTTTCAAACTGCGTTTCCACAAAAATGGTAAAAGCCAACTGTTGACGGACCTTAATAGGGATGTTTTTTTTTACTTTTAATTCGTTTAAAGTTTGTGTTCCTAGAGCCTTCTTATGGTTCTGTCACTTGCTAGAAGGGACTTTTACATTTCTGTTCTTACATAATTTCTACCGCGCTGTGCAACTTTAACAAGTTGAACCTAATTACCTTTTTTCTCAATCCACTTCATGATCTTTTTGTTCTTTTTCAAACAAGTTTTTTCTTCAAAATTATAATAATTTCGCTTTTATTTGTCTGATGTTCAAACCAAAATTCTACAGAATTTTACCAATTTTGTTTTTAAATGTTAATGTTAAATAAATAACATTTAAAATACATAACCCGAAGGCCTTTTAAAATACAAACCTTGAACTTTAGTTTAAAAGGTTGTTATTTCTACCTCGTTTCACTTCGCATAACAAAAGAACTTTTTTTTTTGGTTCATTCGAAATTGTTCTTTGACCCGAAACTGGTATCCTTTCAAAAATTATTCCTTTTTTTGGTAATAAAAAAGAACCAGATGATGGATCTGAAATATAGGTACGGCTAAAGGATTTTTGTTGAAGAATGTGAAGATATTATACACATCATCATACAGCATCATAGAGGTACTCCCAAACTGTAAACCTTCGTCAAAGACAAGCCTTTTTTTCTTTTCTTCTTGATGTCCTTTAAAAGGAAACATTACCACATTCTATATACTCGTGGATAACATACATTTTCCTTGAAATGGAAAATATAGCATAGAAATCAAAAGAAGACACAGGATTTTCCTGGGATTTAAATTGAATGACTGATTGCATAGCTTTAAATTCGGCTAAAGGTCAAAAGGATGTCTCACTTAATCCTGCAGCTTTTCTTTCTTTAAGCTTGGTCTCTGTGAAACTTATTAACATCCTATTCAGATAGACGACATACACACTAAGGAAGATGAACAAAAAGAAGAAAAGAATAACACGAAGAACGATGATGGCAGCTCGAGACACTACCAACCGTGGACCGTGATACTGGTGGCGGTAGCGGTGCACCTCATCGTGGTATGAATAATTTATAAGAACAATTTTTTGAAGGAATTTGTTCTTCTTCTTCATAGGTAGATGTAGAAAAGGAGCCCTGCCTGGCTTGTCCTGGCCTGGTCTGGTAGGAAGATGAGGATGAATGAGATACTAGGAAAAGTGGGAGGGGATGAGGGATGGGGGGATGAAGCGTAAAAGTAAAATAAAACCAAAATGGCTAGGAAGGAACTGATAATAAAGTCACCCTAAAGGAATTCGGATTGTTCGTCATCTTTTCTTTTTTTTGTCTCTTCTTCTTCTTCGTCTTCCTTTTTGTCCCCCCTTAAGGTTATTATATATGGAGAAAAGTGTATTCAACATCCCGCATCAGAATTCCACCATTTTACCCCCAGCTCAGCCTAAATGTGAAAAAGAAAAATCATCGAAACGAAATGAAGACCCTAAAAATACTGGAAGGTATATCTCTCTATAAGACGAGACGAGACGAGATGAGGAAAAGGAATACTCGTCGTGAGTGAAGCAGCAGCGCAGCGTCTTTTCCACCCTCTTTATGGTAATGAACAATCATATTTTGTGAGTACAAAGGAATACCTGTCATATTTTTTTTTGTTGGTTCCTTCGAGTTTTGGCCGTTGGCTAAAATCAAAAAGAAAAAATACACCGTGGATCCTATCTCGTGGAGTGTACTGTATATAAACGAGGACGTGAATAGGGAGACGTGGAATCCGCCCTAAGCCGTTTCAGCTTTTGTCCCCCCAAGGATGCTTTCAGAGAGTTGTAATTTGTTTTCGGTTTGTTAAAGTTTTGGTAATATATTTTTTTTCCAACAGAGAAAAAAAAATAATGTAAAAGATTAAGCAAAGGTATATTACGACGAAGACTTGAAATCTTATTTAAAGTTTGAAAATTTTATACAAAATTTGCGTGTTATTTGTACTTCGAAACTAAATAAACCAACTTTTGGGGGGATTTATATTCAAAAATAATAACACAGACAAAAAAAAGAAGAGAATCAATTTTATATTTGATGAGGAGAATGTTTTACAAACCTTAACTAAGTTGAAGATTGGCCATCAAATCACACCCACGAACGAGTGGATTCCATTCTAAATTCTGTTTAATTTAATTTAGCTTCCATTTTTACTCGTGTTTAAGGTCCTTTCAAACGTAGGAGTATAATATTTGCTTCTAGGTAAGATCCTTCAAAATTTAAAAATAGAACTGAGTCATGTAGGGATTACTTAAAACTGACAGAAAGTAATAGTCTTTTTGGTGAATTATTTCGTAGTACTTAGACAGTTTAAAAGGCTTAGAAATTATTTCAAAATTTTAACTTTATAAGCCAATTTATTAAACTTTTCTAATAGATAGGAAGGGTACTTTTTTGTTTGGCGTTAAAAACCTTACAAACTGTTTAAATTAAAGAACCTGTCAGAAATGATGTAAAAGAAAATTTTTAAACGATGATAATTTGAAAAATAAGCAAACCTTAATCTGGAAAAACATATAAATTTACAGAAAATGCTAAAATAATGACAAATTTGAAAAATCAGCATCATGTTGTTAATTTAAAAGGATTTGATTCAAGAAGTGAGTAGAAAGGTTAATAAAAATATATCCAATATTATTTTAATGTTTTTGCAATGAATACATGGATTTTGTAATGTCAACATAACGTCACATACATTTTTTTTACGAATGAATACGATACGACAATTATTCACCGATTTACAAGGAACTTGTGAACTATTTGTTCAATTGTTTGAATCCGGCGTATGCTCCCTAAATGGTAATGCTGCTATCTAACAGTTAGAACACAATGCGTTAAGCTCGGAAGCAATTGTTCAAGGAATATAAGAGTTCTTTCTGGTGTGCCTCAAGGAAGTCATCTTGGGCCACATTTGTTAAATATTTTTATCAATGAAATTCTAAAAAATGCGTCTTGTCTTATTTATGCTGACGATATTAAATTGTTCAAGCGAATACAAAGTTAATCTGATTGTTTCAATCGCCAACTGGTGTCAAGCCAGATCAGGGTGACACCGAGGTTAATATTCAGGCTCGCAAGTTCATCGCGACATTGCTGGACAAATTTAGATGAGGATGTTGCCGAGTTAATGGCTTTGACAGCTGCCTGACTGTCTGTAAAGATAGGCTCATTTTGGTTTTGGTTTGGGTTTTGTTTAAGTATCTTACGTGCCTCCCTTATTGGCAGCAGTTCAGCCTGAAAAATGATAGCAAAGTCAGGAAGCCTAAAGGATTTACCTACATTAAGGGACTCAGAAAAAATCCCAGAACCAACTCCGCACTCCATCTTTGAGCCATCAGTTTGGTTGTGTCGAAACCTATCGACACGATGTCATCCTCCCAATCTTCTCTCGATGGGAAAATAACCTTAAAACCCTTACTAAGGCTCAAAGAAGCAGTGCAGTAGTCAGTGTGTACCGAGATAATATCTGAGGGAATTAATTTCGTATAGTGTTGCTGTGACCATAAGATTTTGACAACCAGCTGTTTGATTCCTTCAGCCTAATAGCGCTGCAGGAAACTATGCATTTAATAAAAAGGTTGATTGGTAGAACATCCAAAATAACGTTTAAGGCGTCCGTTGGGCAAGTACACATGGCCCCTGTGGTACCCACGCAAGCTGTTCTCTGAACTTTCTTTAGCTTATCAATATTATAGGCTTTTTTAAGAGCAGGCCATATGTTAAGATTGGACTTACTACGGCTGTGTACGTCCATAAAATCATCTTCGACTGAAGTCCCCACTTTTTGCCGAAAGTTCTGCTGCAGGCGTAGAAGGCAACACAGGCCTTTTTAACCCGTACTTCAATATTTAGTGTCCAGTTCAGTATAGGGTCGAGTATAACTCCCAAATATTTTGCACTGGAAGACAATGATAGGATGTGGCCGTAGAGTCGAGGTAGCGTGAAGGGCGGTGCTTTAGTTTGGTGGTAAAGAGCAACAGTTCAGTTTTACTTTGGTTAACTCCTAGTCCACAACTCGTGGCGCAGCTTCTAACTTTCTTCAAAGCTGACTCCGTGATTTCACTAATCCAAGAGGTGAGAGGTGTACTTTCCTGACACCAATAGCACCAAATCATCCGCATAGGCTACCGCCTTATCCATGACCAGAAGCCATAAAACAGGCGAAAGGACACCACCCTGGGGTGTTCCCCTACTCACGTGTTTTGTTGCGATTGTATTGTCTAGAGTGGCTCGAATCTTCCTACCACAAAATAATCTGTTCTCGAATGAAGTCTTCTACACCCAACTTAACGAGCGATTCTACTATGGATTCGGTAAGGACATTGTTACAAACCCCTTCTATGTCTAGGAAAGTGGCAAGAGTAAATTCTTTATAATGGATTGTTTGTTCTACAGTACGCACTACTTCACGGAGACCAGTCTCCGTAGATTTGCCCTTAAGATAAGCATGCTGAGACCTTTCGAGAGGTCGTCCAACTAGGATTTCGCTAATATGGTAATCAAGAATGCGCTCCAAGGTTTTAAGCATAAAAGATGTTAGGCTTATTGGTCTGAAATCCGTCGCTGATTCGTGACCTCGACTACCCACTTTCGGGATAAAAACTACTTTCACCTGTCTCCACGACATGGGCACATGTTTTAGAAGGAGGCATCCTTTGAACATTTGTTCCAGCCATGGAGCTGCCACATCATGCAACATAACTGTTGATTTATACGGAGAAAAAGTATTTATGTCCCACAAAATATTTTCTCTGGTTATAACGTCTTCATCAGTAGCTCAAGAGATTCGGCTGGAGAGGCAGTTCAGGTTCCATCAGGCTTTTTTAGAAATGAAGGATTACAATGTTCCTTCGATAAAACTTTGCTGAGCCTTGCGGAGTCCTTTATGTCTTCGATTGATTGTCAGTATTCTCTCCAGCCTTGTCTTTTGGCTGATGACAGGGCTTGCTTGTAAATTTTAAGAGAGTCTTTTTACAGTTGGTAAAACTTATATTTGTGTGCAGATATTGAAAATTGTCCTCGTCATTTTCCTAAGATTGGACAGTTCTCCATTCCACTAAGAAGGAAGGGTTTTACGGCTATATTTAACTTCTTCTATAGTTTGTAGGGTCTTCTACATCACCATTCTTGTGGATTGGCATTATTAGTGCTTCAAAAAAGTGATCCGGAATAAGTTTACTTTACAAGTTTTCAGTTACTTTATTATTAACCACATTTTAGTATTCTTTAACTTGGTGTTTATGGTAAAACCATTCAATTTTAGCCTGTGATCATTCAAAAACAATTAACTGTCAGTACTAAAAATATGCTTTAGCAAAATAAATTCATATTAAACCTTAGTTAATTTAGAAACTGCGTGTTTTAAGATCCTTTTTTAACCTTTTGTTTTTTGTGATTCAGTTAAAAAAAATCCAATTTTACGATTAAAAAAAATAACTAAAAGTTATGTTTTCAAAAGCCCCTTCTTAAATAGGAAAAAAATCTCTTCGTCTATTGAATTGAATTGAGCTTTAAAGGTTAAACACTTCAACCAATCTATGTGGATTGCAGTATGCAACAAGTTTATATACTTTCATAAACAAAAAATCCCTTTGATCTCCTAGTTTTCCTTTGAGATGACAAATTTATTTTTATGTATCTTCATACATATTTATCATAAACATATATGTATCGATGTTAAGTCTTCAAGATACATATAGACACTAAGCTCACATATCTCCTTGAAACTCTACCGAAATTCAATTAAACTTTTTCCACCCACAAACACAACTAAGGAAAAAAAGGCAAAAAAAGAAATAACCAAACATCTGAAATAAAATAATTGGAATTTCAATGTCAATGAGTTACTAGACTGTAAAAGCCAACTCCAACTTACCAAAGTTAAGTCCCATATACCAAATGCTCAAACTCGTACTACGGCTACATTAACTTCTTCTATAGTTTGTAGGGTCTTCTACATCACCATTCTTGTGGATTAGCATTATTAGTGCTTCCAAAAACGTGATCCGGAATGAGTTTAATTACAAGTTTTCAGTTACTTTATTATTAACCACATTTTAGTATTTTTTAAATTGGTGTTATGGTAAACCCATTCAATTTTACCCTGTGATCATTCAAAAACAATTAACTGTCATTACTAAAAATATGCTTTAGCAAAATAAATTCATATTAAACCTTAGTTATTTTAGAATTTGCGTGTTTTAAGATTTCATTACTTTTTGCTCCTTTTTCAACCTTTTGTTTTTTGTGTTTCAGTTAAAAAAAAATCCAATTTTATGATACAAAAAAAAATAACTAAAAGTTATGTTTTCGACAGCCCCTTGTTAAATAGAAAAAAAATCTCTTCGTCTATTGAATTGAATTGAGCTTTAAAGGTTAAACACTTCGACCAATCTATGTGGATTGCAGTAAGCAACAAGTTTATATACTTTCATAAACAAAAAATCCCTTTGATCTCCTAGTTTTCCTTTGAGATGACAAATTTATTTTTATGTATCTTCATACATATTTATCATAAACATATATGTATCGATGTTAAGTCTTCAAGATACATATAGACACTAAGCTCACATATCTCCTTGAAACTCTACCGAAATTCAATTAAACTTTTTCCACCCACAAACACAACTAAGGAAATAAAAGGCAAAAAAAGAAATAACCAAACATCTGAAATAAAATAATTGGAATTTCAATGTCAATGAGTTACTAGACTGTAAAAGCCAACTCCAACTTACCAAAGTTAAGTCCCATATACCAAAGACTCAAACTCGTACTCGTACCGTTCCTACTAACATCTCTATAAATAAACTTTTGAATTTCATGCTAATTTCAATGATAAAGTTTCTCAAAAGTAGAATTATTATTATTGCATATTATATATGCACCGCCATCTCGTCATTAATCATACAAAAATATATGAACGTTGAGTATAGATATAAATAAATGTAAAATATAGAATAATTTCTTCCCCCCCTAGCTCAGACTTGAGACTTCAAAAGAAGAAGCTGAATAAACACAGACAATAACATTGGCTTAGTTCTGAAGCTAAGGAGAGTGGATAGGGGAGGTACTGTAAGAAGACGGAAGATCGCCATAAAGCCATTCCAAAGGCAGAGCAAGGTAGACTCAGACGACTTGGTTATGATAGTCAGACTCAAGGCGCATAACCAAAATTACTATTCCAGTCACTCGTCTAGCCTGGCAATTCCAGCAACTTCGTTGTCGATTATTATCCGCTGCATTGGACCAGAAAAATACTCCCCATCAAATCCACCACCCACTCGAATAATCTTCTTCCCATGGAATGGTTGTATGGGTTTACCTATACGAGTGTGTGTATGGCGGTATGTTTATGTGGATGGAGTATAAGCCCTCAGGACTCAATGCCATAGGATTGATTCCCGGACTCATAATGCAATAATCCTCGCTATATAACTTTAGACAAGGAGACGAATAAAATTTCGGATCTTTCTTTTTGTTCTTTTTTGTTCTGTTATGAACAATTTCAAGTCCAACTTTAGTCCTGGTTCTTGAGTTTTTGGTGTACAATGCGAATCCTAGTGCTAGGACTTGTGTATATAGTTTTTGACTCTGGAGCCCTTGGGTTGGGTTGGATATGGAAGTTTTTCTTCTTCTTGCGCGCACCACTTTCATCTCGTGGTATATATAGTTGATGCTTTGTGTCTGGCTCGAGGATGGATATTAGATAAAGGACTTTGACTCGGTATTCTTCTGCTTCTTCTTTTTCGTGTCTTCTTCTGCGAACTACTTCCAGACGAAGATGTGCATTTCAATTCGTTGTTATGTCGTCTGGAAGCATCAGCACCACTCTATGAGTTCGCATATTGCATTTTAAGCTCCTCGTGAATTTAAGCTTGAAATTAGATTTCTCACATTCACACAGGGTGATTCAAATTTTTAAGACTGATTTATTGAAAGGACGAACAGTTTATGCAGTTCTTTGGCGGTTTTGTCTTCACTCTTCTAAGAACTGTAAATTTATTTTATTCTTATTTTCTCGTCACCCTGTTTCAACTGTCAAATTCTTTTAAAATTTGTCATTTTTCAATTAAATTCCTATAAATCTTCCATCACGTGCACATATTTAGATCAAACAACATCGACTATGTCATTATATCGTTAAAAATCGTATATAAATATACCAATTAAAAGTGTGACTTGTGCGCGCTCTTTAATTCAAAATATACACCCACTCGCTAGAGCTGTCACTTTGGCTAATGAGAGCTGTCACTTGATGCTACTACACGACGAAGTGACGCTGCTTGCTCCCTTTGGGTTAGGCAATTTTTATATGATGGCCGCCAAAATTAGAATTTCAAGTTTTATTTCTTCACAAAAATTAGAAATGAAAAAAGAAAAAAATTGACAAAACCATTAAAATCCCATTCTACGTTTCTTGAGAAGTTCTGGTGTTTTTCTTATGCGTGTTTTCTGTCGTAAATTTGTCGTTGTCATTAATTTTTTCATTCTTGGTGTCATCGGTGCTATTTTTAGGCAAATTTTATTATAGCTTGATTCAGAGTGTGACGTCTTTACAGTGCAATCAAATTAGATAAATAAAAATTAATTTAATTAATTGGCCATTCTCATATGTTTATTGTTATGGGGATGGCCCTCTTGAGTGCCATAAAGATTAATTTTGTTTGAGTCGAATTTTTTTCTGTCAATCTTAGAAAAATATTTCGAAACAGAGATTCTTTACCTCCCCCTGTCACCGAATCCAACAACTTTTTGCTATTTTTAAAAGATATCAATTTGTTTACTTTCGATTCAACACTGCGCTGGTTGCATTTAAACGACACGGCAGCATCAGCTCCGAGAAGAAGAGTGTCAAAACAAAAAAGCAACTTTAGACACCCTAGAATAGGTACCTACTCTACGTCCATGAAAAGAGTATGGATGTTGCTTCTTTACATGCAGAAACCTCTTCTCCATGGCCTGGCCTTATAGCTATCCATTGACCATGATGTCTCTGATGTGAGCCGTGCCCTGCCGGAGACGGTGCGGTACTTCCCATATATAGGTATTTCGATAAAGACAGATAGCCCCGCGTTGCTAGCACTGGAGCATTATATGAAGTCGACTAGGATCAAAGAGACAGAAAGAAAGAAATCCTACTCGTATTTTTAAAGGAGAGCTTTGCAAATGGACAAATTTATTGCCTGGGCGGCGACATATAGTCCACACTGTGTTAATAGCCCATAAAAGGATAATGTCAGCAGCAAAATGAGAGACGAATGACTTGCTGCACTCGGTTGTATCTTTTTGTGAAGTTGTTTCGGTTTCAGAAGGGAAGATAGGTGAAACACACAGCAACAACAAAAATCTATATGTACGCCCTGTTAAAAACGAAAATAATAACAACTCCATTTTTTTCTATAGAAGTGTGGATGGATAACAGTATAGAGAGCAGAAGTGTTGCCACTTTGATAAAGGGAATTTCAAAATAAATAAAAGATATGAATTCGAAGACATTTTACTATAAAATTTCTTGTCTGAAACTTCTAATTCGCTGAAGTGAAGTTTAATAATGATAGGCCAAGGAACTACATAACCGAAGCTATTCCATCGGTAAAACACCTGCATAAAGTTTCATGTCTTTACCACCCTTCAAAAAATTCATCCAAATTACTAGCAGTTCTAAAAAATTATAATCCGTTAACATCTGAACTCAGTGTCGAATGTCCTGCAAGTATAGAGAATTTATGGAGAGCCGCACATCAGAAATGTAGTTGTTTACCCATGCTTCACTCTGTTTTCCTCTATCATTTTTGTATTCAAAACCTTAGGACCAATTTGTACTGTTATTTTCTTGTAAAATCTTCCCTGTCTTCCTAACGCTTGACCCGTATTTAAAAATATTGAAGATAGTGTAGTGCTTGTAAATTATTAGAAAAATAAAAAAGAGTGTAGACTTCCCTTTAATTATAACTTTAATGTTAATTTACCTGTCAAATGTGAAGCAAATAATTGACATATTGAGACAACTGCATCAACCACGTTACAATTTTGGTGAAAATTAGAGATGACCATAACTTCTGTACGAATTATGACAGCTGCCAAATAAGAGCAAGTTCAAATAGAATAGAATACCGTTTTATCAAATTACAAAAAATGCCATAACTCTTACTTACAACATTCGAACTAGAAACAATGAAACATTACTGTAAGACATGAAATAGTGTGTCCGAATATTCCGTCCGTTTACTGTCTGTCTGTGCTCGTCTCTACAGACCTATAACAATGCGTAAATTGAGTTAAAGCTTGGAAATCAAAGCAAAAAATTCCAGCCTTCATACTTTTGGTCAAACTTCGATAATTCATATTTTCTCAAAAATGACGAAGAGAGTTTTATGAAATTTTCTTATCTTGCCCTCTTTTAACATAATAGATTAATTTTAGTATTGCTTCAGAAGCGTACAGAGCTTTAGTATTGTTCTCAAATTTTCTCAAGAACTAATGAAGTGATTAAATTAACCATATTCAAAACATTTACCATATATTTCCTTAATTATGTATGCAGTGAACATTTCGTAAAATGGCTTTAATCTTATTATATAGATCAATTTTCTGTCTTTCAATTTCAAACGCGTTCAACGAAAACTCTGGAATTCACAAGGAAGTCATTTAGGCCCTGTTCTCTTTATTTTATTTATTACAGATTAACTTCTGTATTAAAGCACTCTTCCGTATTATTGTGAAAGACTGAATCCGATTGTCCTTATCGGTGTGGCTTCAGACTAGGAAAGTCCTCTATCGACTCAATAGTCACACTACAGCAGTTCTTTGACAAAACCCATTAACTTCAAATCGATACCATCTTACTTAAGGTTGCGCTACAGTCCTGTGTGAACAAGGGCTTCATCGATACCATCTCTTTATTTATTTTAAAGTCGCGTATGACAGCATCTACAGAGCAATGTCTAGTTTGGCATCCCTGTCAAACTTATCAGTTTGTGCAGAATGACGATGGAGAATGCACGCTGCTCTATCAAGGTCGGAAAAGATCTTACCGATGCATTTGATGTCGAAAAAGGTTTAAGACAAGTCATGCGACTTCTTCAACATCGTTCTGGAAAGAAATGTGCAACTTAACCGTCAACACTAGAGGCACATTCTTCCAAAGTTCCATCCAATTACTCGGATGTGCAGATGATATTGACATAATTGGAAGATCAAACCATAATGTCAGTAGAGCGTTTTTAAGCATTGCGACGGAAGCGAAGAAGATCGGTTTAGTGGCAAAACCAAGTATATGCTGTCATCAAAAAAGGACACTGAACAACGATGTTATGGACAAAACGTTACTATGAACAGCTATAACTTTGAGGTAATTAAGGACTTTGTCTATATAGGCACTGATATAAACTCAGACAACGACACCAGAACTCAAATCGCTGCTTCTTTGGACTTAGAAGGCAATTGCGTAGAAAAGTCCTCTCTCTAACATCTAAAATCACCAACTATAAGACACTCATCATCGCAGGTCTCATTTATGGCACTGAAGGCTGGACCCTGTCAAAGAAATATGAAAGCTTCTTAGGATGTTTCGAGAGAAAAAATCCTTCGGGTGATTTTTGTTCCCGTACGCATAAATGAAGAATGGAGGAAAAGATATAACGAAGAACTGTACGGGCTGTGCAGCGACACTGACCTAGTTAACAGAATAAGTCCAACGGCTTAGATGGCTAGGTCATGTAGAGCGGATGGATATCAACGCTCCAGCACGGAAGGTGAATCCAATCCCGAGGGACGGCGCAGTAGAGAAAGACCGCGACTCAGATGGCGCATGCCGGTGGGTGAAAACCTTAACCAACTTGACGTGCGAAACTGCAGACATCTAGCTAGTTAAGACCGAGCTGGCTGGAGAAGCATGTTGGTTGAAGCCCAGGTTCGCCCTGGACTGTAACGCAACTTTAAGTAAGTTAGTAAGTAATTATTAAAGGACTCTAAGTGCGGCATTCAGCTGACTATGTTCCAATTTTCAAAACAGTTTCAAGTTCTGATAACGGTGAAGAATTTTAATATGATCTCAACTCGTTTTTTGAATTTAATTTAATTTATCTATTAATCTATATATACCCAAAATTATGTATGTTCCAAGTCCAGACTAGAGCTGGAGAAAAAAAAAGGTTCCTGAGATTTGCGCTACGGGGTTACAAATGGACAAACTCTTACGATTTTCCACCTTATCAGCACGGAAACTTTTACTTATTTATAAGTCAAATCTTGATAGCAGATGTTCTTTAAAATGTTATGACTGACGTTTTGCATCTCCTGTCTCGTATTCAACATGCTTAAATTATTTAATTACTTTAACGTTTAATATATTAATGTTTTTGACCGAAGAGTGAAATTATGAAATGAATTCGAATCAAATTTTTTGACAATTTGTCAATTTGCTTTTGTTGAGGAACTAAAAAATAATTACATTTTTGAAAATATTAAACATGAAAAATCGTTTCTTTTTCGCTCCCAAAAAACATTTCGTTTTTTTATAAACCGTACAAAACTTTTAAAAAGTTAATATTCCAAGATTTCAAAAAAAAATAACGAAAAGAAATTTGTTCAATGATAGGAATTAATTCCTTTTTATGATTTACCCTTTTAAGAATTAAAAATCACAATGAAGTTTACTTAAGTTTACTAGAAATATTTTGATAATTTTATCCACCAAAAATTCTTGGAGCTTTTTAACCAAATTGTGTAAAAAATCAATTCAAGTACAAAATTTGACATTTTATTTACCAAATGAAGCAAATGGTAAACTTATCGAGTGTTTACTAATCATTTTTTTTAATTAGCCAAAGTAAAAACAATCATTGACATTTTAAATTATATATGAAGTGGGAACACTGATTGATATTGAACCGAAACAAATGACATTTCGGCAAAGTCTATGAAATGCTACAACATTTTTACCACTATCGGGTTCAATATGAGAAGAAGGTTGTGTAGAAGGAGGTGAATCCATCCATTGAATTTGCTCCCACATCATGATGTGGTCATTTATCACGGAACAATAAACAGGAATTCCCCATATATTTAGCTGCAGCGACTTCGGTAATGGCGACTTCTTTCAAACAAAGAGCGAAAAGCGACACATTGACCAGCAAAACTAAAAACCTGTGAATCCATTAGGGTCAGAGTTGTCTTGTCTCATATATTTGTCCAGTTTGGTGCCATCACCATCACCAGTGCTGCATTCAATCCCAACCTATATCTGTTTCTAAAAAGCTAGAGAGAGCTCTCTGAAGTCTGAACTGATATCATAATTGCCATTTTATTGGGCGGTGTCATTGTCAGATTCCTGAAAACAAAAAATAAAGGAAACATTTTAAAAAGTGTATTGAAGCAGAGTTCATCTTCTCGGTCTTGGCTTGGAGGACATGGACTGGACACAACCGAGACTGAGACTGAGAAACCGACCATACAGAGATTAATGTATAATTCGAAGAGCTTGCAGTCATCGGTCGTCGTCGTGGGTCTCCTAGGTGCGATTCAATTATTTACTGCTGAGTGATGTCACTGCGGGTTATCAGTTGCTAAAATTGATTTATCCTACAAAGTCGTCGAAGGTTACTGATATCAGTCGAAAGGATTTCATTACCTCTTTATATGCTTTGGGGTTTCTTCTCGATGTCGATAATGATGATGACCATGACCATGATGATGATGGTCTCTCCGGCTCTGACTCTGGCTAACTGAGTTGAACCTTGGAGCATTGCTGACACATGAAGGTGGACAACGTTAATCGCAATATGTCAAAACTAAGTGCATAGCTCTTTCTCCCTATGATGTTGATGGTGATATCACACAATGGAGTGGCGAGATCTATAGAAAGCATGTGAAGATTATACAGGGACATGCTTCAGAAATACGTACTTATGAACATTAAATTGGATTTTACTTCGAGGTAATGGACTGTAATGATGCCTTTTATGACTCGTTAAGGGAGATGACCATTGAATGGTTATAGGACTATAGGTGCTTAGTATACATAAAAGTAATGGAATGCTAATGTTTGATAAGACACAGCTATAAACCATCAATATTTTCAAAAACATTAAGCATTGTAACAAGATTATTGCTAATTTGAGGTCACTTCAACCAAAAACAAAACAAAAACTAGATAATAAATAATATTAACAACAACAACAACAATGAAACACAAAAAATGATAAGACTTATGAAGACTCCGATGAAAATAACCATTAAAGTTGCAATGCGTTAGAATATAACATTGAGATTTATCTCTTGAAGAGTTACATAGGTGCTCTGTTTGTAGCTAATGTAGCTTCATAATGGCGAAAAGTACTTTTTTCATTTCTATCATAGCGACACAAACTACACTTTTTCATAAAAGGTGAGTCGCAATACTCGTTCACGTGGACTTTATTTTTATTCTGGAGAACGGTTCCTTGGTATCTTGGAAACAAAAGTTTTCGAAACTGCTAACTCTATATCATGGAATTTTAGAGGTTTTCAAACTAAATTTTTTAGCAATTTTATCAACTGGTAAAAATATTAAATTTTAAACTCAGCTTGTTTTCTAAATAAGACGAATTTTAGTTCATTGGTCTATATTTTGGACTTTGGTAACGCCTTCCACATTTCTCCCGTGGAAGAAACTCGACAAATTTTTTGTTTGTTTTGTGTCGGTCTACTAAAGTGTTAAACTCTTCTAAGAATCGGTCGGGTTTGTAAGAGAAAACAATGGTTGCAAAGATTGTAAAAGAAACCTAAAAGAACGTGAATGAATGCAAATAATCCATATAAGAGGCCTAGAAATTGAGATACGTTAAACACAATTCAAAGACCAAAAGTTCTAAGGACTAAAAATCCCTTTAACTTTTTACCGGATCATACTTTCTTAGAGATGCTAAAAGGGTGTCAAGTTTATCAGTTTTTTAAATCACTCGATAACGTTTCCTTGGAAAAAAGCTAAGAAGCATTGTAGGCCATTTCTAGAAAAACCATCAAAAAATAAAATCAAATTTTTATTCATGTCTAGAAAATTGTTTTTATAATAAAACTAAGTTTCAGAATGGCACAAGCAGTGAAACTCTGACATCCAAAATTGTAAAAATTTTGTTTCACAATAGTCAAGAAATATTAGGAATACACTCCCAAAAACTGGCATTAACACACCTTGAAAATTCCTTTTATTTTGAACAGGAGGAAAAATTTGGCAAATTACCTATTCGAAAATTATTGTTGCTTATAGAAATTTTAGTTTTTTCTTTTAATTCTATCCAAAAAGATCTTAAAACTTTTGTTCGCCAAGTTCATAGATTTAGAGAAAAACGGTTGAAAAATATTACGGTTTAGTAATGAAAACGAAATAAAGTCAAATTTTTGAATTTTTGAAAGTCGTTTTAGCTCTAGAAAGATATTTGTTATTACAATAAAACTAGTTTCCGAATGGCAACGTTGGCCATTTTAAAATTCGTAATTTTCTTCAGTTTTTGAGAACTGCTTTCTTCAAACTTCTTCTTTTCCATTTGAGTCAACATTCAAATTCTCCAAAATTGATATGAAACTTAAAGTTGAAACTTAGGAGTTAAAATTGTAAAGTTGGTCTGTGTCATGCTTTTAAAATATTCACTGGGTAGTCTATGATAGATTCAAATAGTTGATAACAACAAATTAGGCTTTGGAATTACATGGTTTTCGAAATTCATATTTTTAATAGTAACAAAAAGTCGATTAAAATGGCTCTGACCCGCTCACTGTTGACCGAAGAATTGTAACCTGCCTCATTTTTAAAAATATTTATAAAATGGTTAGACCACTCAATAAACTGCACCAAACTGTCATTTTCTGTTTAGGAATTACCTTCTCTAGATCCCTGCAGTTTTTCCGAGTTTCGTCAGATGCGGACATTTAATTTGTTGACGTAAGCAGCGCGCGTTACTCAAGTGTAAAAGACCAATTTTCAAATATCAGCCTTATTATACTTTGAAAAGTGAACAACAAAGCGAAATAAAGCCCAACTACTCGTATTTTGAGAAATAAGACCAACTTATATTTTACGTTACTAACGAAACCGTCGAAATTAAAATGAGCATCCTGATGCTGTCATCCTATTTATAAGGTCATATTTTATTCTGACTTTTTTCAATTCCCAACTCACAAGAAGTTTTGTCTTCACTTTCTGATGATAGTGCTAAAGTCTATATTAAATATTTTCTATCGGTTAATTTGACAAAAAGTATTTCATTAAACTCAAAAACAAACTTAAGATGTCAACTTTAATATTTTCTCGGAATTGAGAAAATCTAAAATTGAAAATCTTGAGTTTAAATTAAGAAAAAAATAATAGTCATATTGTACATGGGCATTTCCACAGTATTTTTAACTTTCATGTTACCGCAGTATATTGAGCCTTAGAAATGAAATTGGCACTTTCTATGTGGATAAATTTTCGTATCATGACTTATTTTAATTATATAACCTACTTTTGACTTGATTGGATAAAATTTTTTAATTCAAATTAATAAAAAATAAGCTTAAATATTGCAAATTTCAAGCGTACCAGATGCAAATTTATTAAGTTTTATAAAGAAAAAACATTTCAACGACCTTTGAAACAACTTAACATAATTAATTAAATTATTTATAATATACACTGATAGAAAAACCTCGAAAGAAAGGTGTGTTACCATTTAAAAAGCAATTAAATTAGAGTAAATCCGTTTTTACCAATATTAAAATCTGATCCTTTTCTCTATATTACTTTCTCATTAAATTATTCTCTATCAATCAATAAATTAATTAAAATTTAATTGGATCATGTGCCTCTATTTAAAAATAAATAATAGCATTTTAAAGTTTAAAATTGAAAACGTGATTGGTATATAGAATATGTGATTTTTTTAGCGGCACACCTATCGATAAGATCTTACAGAAAAATAAATGATTGTGAATGATAATTTTTAAAATGATCAATAGTAAAAAAAGCCGTTGATCGAATTTTTTAAATTTAAAAGTTTGTACGATAGTACAAAATCAAATGTTTTTATGAAATGAGGGTTTTTCATTGAATGCACACATCTCCACTGCACTGCACAGAACAGAAGATTTTTATTAACGATGTTTCAAAATGAATCACTCAAGTATTTTCTTGTTATTTAGATGATAAACAATCAAGAAAATGTTTGTTTATATGTGCTTCAAAATAAAAAAAAAATTTAAATTGTTGAAAATGAAAGATTCTGTGGAAATGCCTATATATGTTTTCTCTTTTCAAATGATCTTTTTTAATTTTTCCTGCGTAAAGCGAAAAACATTCTTTATTACAATTTCTAAAACTGTGTGTGATTTTTAAATAAATTGCAATTATACACCTACATAAGTGACTGAAAATATTGCATGTTTCCTTGAAAATTTTAATTAAATCATAAATTCATAAGATCGCATCGTATAATTGTACAAAAAAAAATGCATACATTAGTAGTTATGACTGGGACACAAGAATATTACAAGTTCCCCCCAATCATAGCAACTGTAACAAAGTGTGACGTTATAAGAAAAGACAAATCAGTTACAGTTGCACTCGGAGTACAGGGTTCGGGTGGAAAGATTTACAAAATAAATTTTCAATTTTAATATCAGACATTTTTGTCAGTCAAACGATTATTATATATTTTGAAATGTACGTGCTATATAAAAAAAAATTTAAATATCTGTCATATCTGTCATTAATTTTAAAAACAGACTAATTTCTCGGTATTGACCCATAGAACATTGATTTTTATACATAACAATATGTATATAATTGAAGAAAGGAAGTCTGAAATTTCTGATTATTATATAAAACAGAATCGCAAATATCTTTAATTATAAACTATTTCTTCGATACTACGCTGCTTAAAACATATTAATAGTAAACATTCGTCAACCCCTAAAAAAAACTGTAGATGGCACTGGCAGGGATTAAACCCACGACCTCTTGCATGATCGTCCTGCGGATTAAGTACGCAACATGGGTTCATTGTTGTTGGTTGTCATTGTTTTTTTTTCTTAAAATATTTGTTTCATGATTCAAAAGTGTAGTATATAAATGACAAAAAATATGGGCGGATAAAACGCCCCCTGAGTTTAAAATCTCAGATTTGTATAACTTTATTGTACTTTATTTCATTCCACTTCAAAAACCAGAAGTATTTCATAGAAATGATATCATATTCAAAAAAAGTGGTTAGATACTACGCCTACTGAATGTACATTTTAAGCGCATAAAGTTCTTAAACGCTTTTAAATGGAATTTTAGTGGTAGTTTTGAATTCTACCTTCTGTAGAAAGATGGCTTGATGCAACGCCCCTGAACCAGTTTTTTTATATGTCTTTCTTTCACGGCATTATAAGGCTTCATTTCTTGTGTGGCAGCTCAGTCAGTCAGTCATTTTTAAAGTGCTGTATTTCAGAAACTACTTACGATATATATTGAAGTATTTAGTGAAGGAGATGTTCCTAGCAAGTTTATTGAATACTAGCTGACCCGGCGGACTTCGTGCTGCCAAAATTATTGATAAATAAAAGATCTAAACTTTTGTATAATTTAATTTCAAAACAAACAAAACGTATTGAATAAAATAGCATTTTTTTAATGAAGCATGAAATTGTATTATTATTTTTGACACCATAATGTTGCTTACTTAAAAAACAGAGTTTTCCTGAAATATTATTAAGCTTTTTATAAAATTAATATTTTTATAAACACACACACCGTTATGATACAGTTTGTTAATCAATTTAAAGCTTTTCCATAAACTGCATTTTTTGTTTTGTTTTGTGGTGCGTAAATAAACAAAGAAGACGGTTTTCCATGGGCGAAGCAGGGAAACTCCAAGTTGATTCCGTAAACTTCTAAAGACTGTCCTTGCGAAATTGTAAGCGTTTAAAATCGAATGGTTAATCCGTTAGAATCATCGGTATTCGCCGGATCAAGACATCCTCTCCCTTGTATTTTCCTTTTATGATTGTTGCCTCAATGACGTTATTCATCTTCCTACTTTTTATTGCAAATTGTGAGGTGGTAATCCAGGCAATTCCAGTGAATTTAAAAACTCCGTGGGATAGTTGACTACATCATCCTGATTCATAAGTGTGTCGACTGATTTGAAGGAAACCAACTGTCCTGGAAAAAAAATATTCTGAATGATCGCGTTGAGATCCTCGACATCTCTATTGTTCGCTGCCAATATTGCTCGTTCACCCAGCCAATTGAACTTTTGCGCTATATTTGGGAAAACACGCTGAATAAGCTTCTCTTTTGAATTTGTGATGTGATAGAAATCTGTGGTTAATGTGATGAATCCGGTCGAGATGTCCTTTGCAACTTTATTATTTCCAATATACAACAACTGCTGCGCAAACACATTTGCAGTTTCATCATGTTGCAAAAATTATCGCATGTTATTCCTTAATTGGAATGTTTTTAGTCTTTACGTACTGCCACAAATTCGATGATTTTAGGCATGCATTTAGCAACATTTGATCGTACTATAACTGGAAGAGCCTGACGAAATTCACCTGACAACAGAATCGAAAATATTTTCGTTGTCACGAAGATATTTTAATGGTCTTTCCAGTGCCTCCAGGGACATCTTATGGGCCAGATTGTGCATTTATCCCAAACAATTAATTTGCTTACCTGTAAGATCTTGGTAATTTTAAGGCAGAATGCAGTTCATCCGCCTTCTTGCAGAATCGCAGCTATTCCAAATGAAGCCAACGCTACAGCAACATTATTTCGCGATCTCATCCTCGCCAAAAGCAATGAAATTAAGAACGTTTTTCCTGTTCCTCCGGGAGCATCAAGGAAATAAATTCCAGTTTCCACTGTTCACAGCTTCTATCAAAGTATCGTAAACAGTTCTTTGTTGTTGATTTAATTGTTGAACATTTGTACGAACTGTTTCGACCAATCCTTCAATGTCATACTGTTGTTCCCTTTGCAACTCGTGGTTTAATGCATCGTGCATATGACAATTTGGTGCTGTCATTATCAATTAACACATATCTTCTATCATGATCAAGTCTCATTGTTATTTTCTTTAGTCATTTGTAGTGTAGGATTCAAAGTTTCACGGCGCACGCGATGCAAAACATCCTCAGACATGTCATCTCTATACTTAACCCACAAATCTTTTGGATTCAAGGGGAAACATGTCGATATGATAATCGCAACAAATTTACGAATTTGATGCGACGATGAAGATATTACAGAATCCTTGAGCGTATCATCATAGTGCGAATCGTTCTCAAGTAACTGCAACAGTTGGCGTGTATCACGGTTAGTCGCAAACAGCTGTGCATTCATAACCATGATCGTAACACAATATTTTCAATCGTAATACTTTTTTCCGTGTTCTAATTTTTTATTTATTTTTTTGAAGTTTACCTTTAAGCCATAAATCTCCGTGTTCTGAAGTGCGACAGAATAATTGTTGGTTGTCAAATCTAATGTCAAATATTATGGTTGTGTTCAGAAACTTAATTTGTCTTTAATTTACCTTTTAAACCTTCCCTAGACCTCCACGAACATTTCAAGACTAAGATAAGATAAATCCGTTGAGTCGTTCCCGAGTTTAAGTGAAACTAACGAACAGCAATTTATTTTTATGTATACTGATTTAAATTTTAGAGTTTAAGAATTTATTGCTTTTAAGGGGGTCGAAAACCGATAGAGCTGGTCTCTGAAAAGGGGGAATAATACCAGACATTTCCTTAGTAGTATTTTGGTAGGTTTGTTTTTAAATATTTTTTTTTTAAAGTGCAAGTTTTGTGATTTTTCGAATTTATGTTCCAATTGTGTTAGCTCATTTTAATTTTGAGTCTTTAAGTACTTAATTGCATCCGGACCCTATCTATAATTTACACATCTCACGTGTCTATTTTTGTCACCATGCCATACGGATTAAACGTGCAACGATCCTTATTCGTTGTGCAAATTAAAATGATCGCAATAAATTCATCATTAAAATTCCATCAACCGGAGCAGTGTTGGCACAATGACTTTTTACCATGCTCAGAGGCCAAGCATTTATATACCGCATTATAAGTTCCCAAAAATAGAACACGCTTTCGCATTCATAAGTAGCTAGCCCCCTCTGCTAGGCTTCACTAAAAGGTAGGCTAGGCTAAAATAAAAAAAGAACAACAAATAAAATGCAGTTTTGTTGGCGGCATAAGTCTTATAGTCTGTTTATAGTGGAATTATACTGTACGTCTTTTTGAGGCGCAAATTCGTGCATTAGAGACACGCATCATGATGCAAATAATACAATATTTTGATACACACAACACACGCCATATGCAGCACAACTAACAGCAACAACAACACAGAGCTTATAAAAATAGAGTTTGAATTTCATTCATATTATAAATGAACGATTGTGGCAGGTTGTTGGCTTTTGGATTAAAATGTCGCCGTGTCACACAAAATGATCATTTGTTATGCCGGATCCAGAAATTATTGTATGTTTGAGTTTTTGAACGCATTTCTTTGTAAACGGTGCGGCACGGCATGTCGTACAGGGCGTAGCGTCGGTAAGGCGGTGGTGGTGCAGAGTTCATCCATACACAAGATTTCACTTTGGGAAAACATGCCTCGCAGTCGTATCTAATTAGGGGCTATTATTATTAAGTTTTATAAAGTTGTGTTCTCTAGATTCATGTGGTATTACAACATGGCCTTTTCTTTTGGCTTAAGTGTGTGGATTTTGAATCTGCAGCCACCTTAACCTAACCTAATCTAACCTATGGGAAGGAAAGAGTTTTAGAATCGCAGTTAAATAAATTAAATTTGTGCAGTAAATGTTAAGGAAATTTCGAATACTTACAACTTTTTGAAAAAAGTGGGAAAGTCCGGATGAACTTTTACTTTTTGTTGTTATATTTTAAAACAAAATTATAAAGGGTGTTTTTACGATGCATGAGAAGTTTCGATAGTTGTTCTCTAAATTTGATAGTATGTCAAATTTTGTTGACGTCTCACTTCGGTAAAATTAGGCAATTCACGATAAATCGCTTAACGCCACAATAGAGCTCCCAAATTGTGGAAACTTGTTTTGAAAATAATATATTAACCTCTTCTTAAAAGCTGGTGGCATAACCGTTGTTTTGTTCGGCATTCATGATCTCGAAATACACAATGGTTGCTTTTGAAGAATACGACTTAGAGAATATGTGGTTACAACAAAACAGTGCGCCACATGCAACACGACTCGAGCGAATATGGCTTTATTGAAAGAGACATTTCCTGGTATCGTAGTTCCTAGCCATGGCGATATCAACTGGCCACCAAGATTATGTGACCTTACACATCTGGATTTGTTTAGGGGGGGCTAAGCAAAAGACCGTGTTCATGAAGCTGTAGGTCCCTCTCATCCTTGACATTACTAGCACTCAAGAATTGTTGAAAATTGTAAGTCGCTGGTTCTCTACACGTTAGGAAAAAAGTTTAAAGAGAGTTCTTTAAAAGCTTTGGTCTATTTTTTGGGAAAATTTACCAAAAAAGTTGTAAGAGGGCTACTGTTTTGCTAAGTTAAGAAAATGATAACAAAAGCCTGACGCAAAAAGACCTTACTTGCAAGTTTTAACTCAATTGCTTAGAATATAACGTTTTGGCAGGCAGACTCTACCATCGTCATGTTCTTTTTTTATAATAAGCGAACAGTCAAAGGGATATACTACCCTTATTATGTAGACACAGTGTGAACACTAGCAAAGGTAGATAGGGGTTGAAAGGAGATGTCGGTGCACATTGGTTTTAAATTCCTAAATATTGCACATTCGCATAGTATGGCTAAAGAACGAATCTCTGTACTTGACAGTACGACCGAAGTTGGGCTCGAGTGTATATTGATGAGCATTCCTAGAAGCGCGAGTATTACGGTTGAACTGTTTAAGGGGAGGAATGCAGCTGGCTATTTCTCTAGAGCATAAACCATTAAAATAACGGTAAAAGAGGGTGAGACAAGAAACATTTGACTATGTTCAAGTGACGTAAATGATCTTATGATTGTAATATTACCAATCAATCTAAATGGTCTACGTTCAATACTATCCAAGAGGCTTAAGTAAGTTGCGGGATCACCAACCCAGATATGGGAGTTATACTCAAGCTTTGGACGTTTATAAGTCTTGTTAATAACAGCCAGATCAGAGGGGGAGAAAAACTTCTTGCATCGCCTCAGAAAAACTAAACATCTTGCGGCATTTTTGGCGACATCTGGTATATGATGGTTGGTAATACACATACCGAGAATATCGAGATGTTCAGTTTCCTCGATGCAAGTGCACTTTATGGATAATGGCAAGGAGGGTATACTTCGCTTTAAGGATACAAGACAGCATTGCGTTTTCGAAGCATTCAATTCCACGTGGTTTCTTATTCCCTATTGTACAATGCTGTTTAGGTCGGAATTTAATGAGCTTATCATATTTTGTCGTTGCAGTTCCACATCCGAAGAAGAGGGGTGTGAATCTGAAAACGAATATGAAAAGCTGAGAGTACTATCGTCTGCGAAACAATGTATTGGATAAGAAGTTGCAGACAAGATAATAATAATAATAAAAATGAGAAAGAGTGTTGGAGATAAAACAGAGCCCTGGGGCACACCAGCATTTATTTTATGGTTTTCATCCAATACCACTTGTATTGAACGATTCAAAAGGTAATTACTAATCCAATGATGTAGGGATTCATGATAACCGAAAGCACGCATTTCCGATAAGAGAGCCTGATGCCAACCCTATTTACTGCTTTTGAAATATCAAGTGCATAATCTTACTTTCTCCAAGACTATGTAAACATTTGTTCCACTGTTCGGTGAGATGAACCCTGATATCAGCAGTGGACCTATTGCTACGAGAGCCGTATTGTCGGTCATTAAGAAGCTTTCGATCTTCGAGATATTTCTTGATCTGATAATTAATCAGCGTTTCCATGAAATTGGAAAGAAGGACGTAAGTGCAATCGGTCGGTAATTTGGTTAGGAAAATTCGCTTTTCTTGGGAATAAGCTGCAGTTTTCCATCCGCTCGGAACGAAACCTGAAGAGTAGCACAGATAAAAAAGCTTACGCAATGGTTTTGCCAGCGATGAAGTACACCTCTTCAGAACAATAGCGGGGATACCATCCGGACCAGCAGATTTATGTACCTATGTTAAGATCTTTTAGGACTCTCGCTACAGTACGAGTGCGAAAAAAGATGTGTCCCATAGAATCATTAACTCGCTCAAGTACAGGCGGGGTCATAACACTCACTGGCAGCGTTTAAGTTCGCCGATAAATTGCTTAGCAAAGAGATTTGTTTTCCCTTAAGAGCTAACAAATTGAGTGTCATTGACAACGAGCGTAGGAACCGAGGAAGAGGAACAATTCCTCATATTTTTTACAAATGACCAAAAATTTGTTCTGCCTTTGGGACATTGCAGTATTTTTTGCAGTAATTTTTGGTCATGCGTGTCAGGTCTTGCTAGCTTGCTTGAACTTATTCCGGTTTTCCTCTGTTGGATTGGCTTTAAAACAACGGAAACTTGCCTTCCACCTAATAACCTCTTTACAGCTCGCATCAAACCATGCGTTTTTCTTAGGACTGATGCTTTTAACCCTATTCGGGATAAAAGTTCTCATTCCCAGGAGGATCAAACTTGTGATCATATCAGCGCTGACGTCAAAGTCACTATGGAGGAAGCATAGTGACCAGTTAAAGATCCTAAAATAATTATTGATACCGTCCCAGTTAGCTTTCTCGTATTGCCAAACAGTTCTCTTAGGAGCTCTTTCTTTAACTGGAGAGTTTTTACACAAGAAATTTGCTGATATGATATGTGTTTGATTAAAATCTTTAGTTTGAGACTTTTTACAAATGCAATACTTGCTAAAAGTGCCATTTATGTCGTAAACCGTTTAACGACGGAAGTCTTGTCGGCTTGAACTTCTATTCATAGATTGCACCCTTTTCCAAGATATTTATTAGTGGGGATCTTATCTCAACCATTGTATTGAGTAAATGACGCTAAAATTAAATTAAAGTCGGAGTTGCGAAAATTTGATATTTTGCTAAATTTTAATTAATATTAATTCTTGAAACGTATTGAAGTTACTTCACTAGTTTCTACTCCCATAGACTTTTGAAAACATTATTTCAGGTAACAACTTCTAAAAAAAGGGTTCTCAAAGAAACTGAGATATCAGAGATTCTTGTTAGTTGTAGCTTACGTACAGAAGAAGAATCCTTAAGCAACGAGACAATCACATAAATTTCAAGACCACTTTTCAAGACCTTAATAATCAACTAGGAGCCTTACACATAATCCCATTCAGACATCATTTAACAATATATATTTTTGTAATAAAACTTAAGGACATTGCAATTCCTGTGTATTGTATAACTTAATCCTTTCTCGTTATTAGTTTAACTTTTAGATACGAAAAATATGTTCGTTTGGTTTTTAACAATAAGACCTTGCAAAGCCCTCGAAAGCTTGCAAGGATTTGACGCTAAAAAAAATAACGAATTTCGAAATAACTTGGACTGCGTCATCGTTTGCTTACTTTCTACCATAATAGTCCTTTTCTCCAATATTATATAAAGCACAAGTATACAACAACGAGCGACAAGGACGCCATGCACTCTCCAAAAAGGATTTATAACGAGATTCCAATTAAAAAGTTTTGATTTGGTTATTTGCATTTATGAGCGAAACTTTTTCTTATGCACACTGTATCCTTATTATATTCCCGTCACCTCATAAGGCAAACCATCAGCTAGAGATTTTGGGCTCTATACCTACTATTTGAATATAATAACGGAATATATACTATACATCGAAGGCCGAAACGATGCGAGCTGATCCTGTATTCTGGACAGTTTTATAATAAGACGGTACACAATATTCCTTGTTTCATTTTTATATAATTGTGTAAAAAAAAAACAACACGGATTTAAAGAAGAGGAAATTACAAAATTAGTTTTCGGGGAACAAATTACTTGATTCAAAAAAGGAAGAAGCACAAAAACAAAAACTCTTGAGACTAAGAAAAGACTCTTAGCAAAAGGCATTTACAGCATTCAGGGGTGCAATATAAAGCTACACATACATAAATACCTAATCTATATCTTCTATAAGAGTTTTTCAAAGAATTTCCTTTTTGTTTATAAAACATTGTTGGGATGTTTTTCGATTATAAAGTTTTTTTTTGTTTTTTGAATTTTCGTTTGAAACTTCTTATCCGACTGCAGGATTATGGAAAATAGCTTAAGCCCTTGAATAAACACTTTGATGATTCCGTAAGGGGAGGTTTGGAATGCAATTTTGGTGGATATACACATTTTTTCCTTCTCTTTTATATTGCCTTAAGTACATACATATATAAATACTATAAAGACGTGGTTAAACTTTTTTTGGGTATTATTTTCTTAATTAAAAATATATTTATATCTAGGGTTGGAGAGATTTATAATTGCAATTTATAAAGGCTAAATGATAAAAAGTAATGTATGTTCTTAAGAAGCAGGTATTAAAAATATGCACAGCCACAAAAATTCCCTGGTTAAGAGTCATAGAAAATAAAGTAAGGATGAACCTCTTTTAATCAAATAATTTTTAACTTTTAATACTTTATTATAAATACGAGATAAAATCGAAAGAGGAACTAAAATTTTACATTTTTTTAGTAATTAAACTTCGATTTATTAAATGTTTATTGATAGGCAAAAAGTTTCAACAGTGTGAGCGAGTGCATCACGACAATCCGCATCAAGGCTAAATTTGCCAACATAAGCCTAATATGCGCGTATGCCCCAACAGAGGAAAAAGATGAAGACACCAAAGACAGTGCCCTGGCTATGACATTTAAATTTTCTTAGGAGATTTTAATGCCAACCTAGGAAGAGAAGACATCTTTGGTGGCATAATCGGGAGATACAGCCTGCACGACACCACCTCCGATAACGGATTTATTCTGATCGGTTTCGCTGCGGGGCCAGACGTTCTGGTAGCCAGTACGCAGTTCACACGTTTCAATATCCATAGGAGGACATGGATATCTCCTGATCAATCAACTTGCAACCAGATTGACCACAATGCAATCGACACACAACACTTCTCCAGTATACAGGATGTCCGAAAATTTCGAGAGGCCAACATTGACTCGGACCACTACCTCGTTGTAGCCAGGGTACGGCTACGGATATCAAAATTCAAGCCAAGGAAGTACTGTGAGAAGTTTCGAAGTTTTGACGACGAATGCCGGCAAGCGCACGCAGCGAAACAAGAATGACAAGATCTTCTCGTGAGCTCTACGAGTAAAGGAGAGAGGAATACCGTTCTTAGGTGGAAAACAAGAGAGCATGAGAAATTCGCCATCGAGGAGATAAAGGGATGTCACAACAGGAATGAGGTGCGTAAATTTTACGAAAAGGTAAAAAAGACCTCAAAAGTGTACCAGACACGAACCGAAGAATGTAAGGACATCGTAGTAGAACCGCAGTCGATGCTGAGAATATGGAAAGATCACTTCTCCAAATTATATAACGGCGATGACGAACCGAATTCCGCTGTAAGGGAGATAGAACCACTCAACCTCGGTGACGAAGCAGATCAACAATTCGGCCTACCCGACCTCGATGAAGTGAAGATAGCTATGTCTTAACTGAAGTCAACCAAAGCTGCTGAAGCTGACGTCATCGCTACCGAACTATTTAAAGCAGCAGGCGATGACTTGCTACGGAGAGCATGCACCAATTCTGAAGCCGTTCGTCAACAACCTAATTGGTCCTTATTAGTGTGGCTTCAGAGCAGGAAAGTCCACTATCGATCAAAAGTTCACACTACGGCAGATCTTGGAAAAACCCAGGATCGATACAAACCATCTCTTTATCGATTTTAAAGCCGCATATGACAGCATCTATAGGGAAGAGCTTTACAGAGCAATTTGTTTGTGCAGAATGACGATGGATTACACGCTGCTCGATCAAGGTAGGAAAAGATCTCATCGATGATTATGATGTCAAAAAAGGTATTAGACAAGGGGATGCACTGTCATGCCACTTCTTCAACCTCGTTCTGGAAAGAATTGTGCAAAAATCAACCGTCAACACTAGAGGCACAATCTTCCAAAGGTCCATCCAATTACTCGGATACGTAGATGATATTGACAAAATTGGAAGATCAAAGCGTGATGTCAGTGGAGCGGTTTTGAGCATTGCGACGGAAGCGAAGAAGATGGGTTTAGTGTGTAGTCAATGTGGGAAAGACCAAGTATATGCTGTCACAAAAAAGGACATTGAACAACGACATCTTGGAGAAAACGTCACCATGGACAGCTATAACTTTGAGGTAGTTAAGGACTTTGTCCACTTTTGTAGGCACCGCTGAAATCAATAGAAGAATAACTCTTGCAAATCGCTGCTTCTTTTTACTTAGAAGGCAATTGAGAAGTTAAGTCCTCTCTCGAGCATCTAAAATCACAATCTATAAGACACTCATCATCCCGGTTCACATTTATGACTCTGAGGCCTGGACCCTGTCAAAGAAAGATGAGAGCGTCTAAGGATGCTTCGAGAGAAAAATTCTTCGGGTGATTTTTGGTCCCGTATGCATAGATGGAGAATGGAGGAGAGGATATAACGATGAACTGTACGGGCTGTACAGCGACACTTACCTAGTTAGCAGAATTAAAGTCCAGAGGCTTAGATGGCTAGGTCATGTAGAGCAAATGGACATCAACGGAGCTGGCTGGAGAGGCATGTTGGTTGAGGCCCACATCCACCCCGGATTGTAACACCAAATTAAGTTAGTGAGTAAGTAAGATTGGATTAGAGTTTGATTTCCGATTCATATTATATTCTTGGTCCTGTCCTTAGTTAAAAGTACACTATATTAAAAGCAGTAAAATATAAACTTAACTTGCACCTATAAAAAATAAATAATTACAAATATAAATATCCATAAACGCTTGATTTGAACTGAAAATGTGTCTCAATTAAATATATTCAAAAAATCAAAATGTGCTAAAATGAAACCGAAATGTGCAGCCAAGTGCAAAAAAAACTAGAAAAATGTTAAATATTGGTAGCAATCAGGGTCAAACTAATATTTTGTTCTGACCCTTCTTGACAAAAAAGTCTTCTATGATTTCGTGACTCCAATAAAAAAACAACTTGTTAATACTTAAAAAAGTAAAATGTGCTTTTCGCCACCCCAAGGATATGTTAAAGTCAAGCATTTTATTATCAAAAAATAAATATCCTTCATAACCTTTTATTCTCGTGTAACAAAAGGGGCCGTAATAATATACTCCGTGTCGTCTTCGTTGTCCTGCTTTAAATCCCCCTTATGCGCAAATCAGTGCAAATGCACACGCAATAGCCCTCGATAAAGGAATTTATATTATCCTAAACACAATTTATGTGGAGGTATTACCCTCTCTAAGGCGCAGTCTTTCTCTGATGTGTTACTGTTATTCTTAACGTCTTACTTAATCCGATTCAAAGAAAGTTATCGGAACAAAGCACACACATGAGCGAATCAGAACCCATAAGACCCAACCATAACCAAAAAGACCAAAGACCCACTACCGACTAGACGCTCGAGACGCACCTTTTATTTTCTTTAAGGGATAATCAAGAAAAATGGGTGAAGTAATCTTTCGCATCAATTGCACGAGGGTTGTATCTTTTTTTTTTTGTGTTAGTGTTAGCAGCAGAATTTTTCAAAGCCTCTAGCTCATGTTATTTTTCATGTTTTAGTTCCGCCATTAAAAACGAAAAGGGAACTCAGGAAAAAATATAACACACCAAAAATCAACACACAAGTTACAAAAATGCTGCTGCTAGCATGACAAATGCGTTAGATTAAAGTGTTTCAAGCTCCGTAATTGCATTTTCACCCCTCTCAACCCCACATCTCATGCACCGGAAGCAAAGATGAAAAAAAGGAAGAAAAAATGGAACGGGATAGTAAAAGCTGCGACAGCATTGATATGCGCCCTCTGTTCTTTGATTTTGAATTCCATTGAAATCCATCAGGCTTCAGATTATTCCCTTTATTGTGAGTCAATTGGTGATACTGATGGTGATGGTGACAGGGAAGTTGACGCAGCCATCAGGGAGCAACATTCTAGACTTTAATCGAATTCCAGGAATAAGCCGTTTCATGTGATGTGTACCTAAGCCCAAAGCAAGCTGAAATTCCTATCATTCGCTCTGGTGCGGGCTCGACTCAGGCACGTTACCGTGAAAACGGTTGACAGAAAGAAATTTTAATTACAATTATTGAGCCCAACCAACGTTATAGCATTAAAATGATCGGCTATTTTCACACCGTTAAACATCACCCTTGGCTGCTGGCAATTAACCAACAGTTATTAACAACGAATTGCCTTTCGGTCTATCTATCTCTCTTTCTCTCTCTCTGTTTTTATCATTGCTCTTTTTCCTAGAAACAGTTCTGGGGTCAAACTCTGTCTGCTGTCATAATTTCCACGCAATTTTCATATTTAATGAATGGCAATGCCAATGCTGAATGTTGAAAATGGAAAATATCCGATAGGAGTTCCGTAACGGTAAACGGTTTGTTCTCTGGAAAATTCATCACCGAAAAAAAGCAACAAAAATGAGCATCCAATTGTGAGTTTTCAAAGGAGTAGTGCGCGGGGAATAAAAGAAATCACCAGTGATGTCAAACAAGGATACCATCATCATCAACGGATCCGGATATAGTTGTCACCTGTCATACAGTCCATAGGGGCATTATTGTGATGGTGTCGCTCTTTCTGCTGTTGTCGCAATTATTTCGATTGAATTCGGATATGAAAGTATAGTTCTACCACTTCCACTCCCACACAAACTCCAGCCCTAGCCAATACCATTTATACAAAGTACACATAAAAGGTTGATGCGATGGCATTACACGGAATTTCATCATTAATTATGAAGGCACATTAAACAAATACCAAAGGACCTATGATTTCGCATCCGCAGTGATTGCATGACTTGATGCTAAATAGAATAATGCGCTGAATTTCAATGGACAAACATACATAATATATAATAACTGCGGAATCCTCTTCAAAATTGATAAGTACCTTTATACTTTGTATCTGTCTGTAGGTTTGCTTTAAAACAGCAGCCGTTTAATGTATACACTGTTATTTGTTTTTGAGGACTTAAATGTTTAAATTGAAATTTAATTTCTGTGAATATAAGACAAATATCGAAAGGATTTGTCACGGGATTAAACAGAAGCATACAAACTTATAATTCCACTTACGAAATAACTTCACTTTTAATTGAATTTAATTCCACATCGCATTTAAACAACTTCATTTGGAGAAAAAGGAAATAATTCCACTTAAAGTTATTGACAAGAAAGGTAAGAATTTAAAAAATAATGAGGGATATTTTGTGAATACAGTTTTACCAGAAAATGTTGGCATCTTTCAATATGTATTTTCAAAATACAGGATTTCATAGTAATAAGTTCCACCGAGTTTTAAGTAAGCTATAAATTGTGAGGGTAATTTTAACCGCAATAGGCTGTTTTTAAATTGTGGGAAGCTTTTTCAAATTTGTAAGTGTTATTTTGAAGTACTTTGTAGAAAAATCTTCAATTTTCCGTTTATGTTACAACCTTTTTCAGTGACGAGCACAAATTTGCGTGAAATTATTTCTCAATATAACTTCTTTCACATTAACTTATTTAGTTGAAGTTTTTTCAATGGAACAAGCATACAATTTAGGGCCTTCTTTTCGGAAATGCATTATTTTATATCTTTCTCTTGCCTGCCAAATCTACATATATACTGTAGCTCAATACTCAACTAAGTGAGCCAACATAGCTTTATCAAAATAGAAGACCTAAAATTGGAGTTAAGATTCATTGGAAATAACTTCCTCGATAACAACAAAATAATTCAAATATAATTAAGAGTATTTTACAAAAATGAGGTGAGTTGGATAAAAAAAAATTGTTTTAAACTTCTTCACTTTAGCTGCGCCCCAATCAACTTGATGTCGAACTAATTTCAGAATTTCTCTCTATTAATGGGTGTTTTTTAAGAGATTTCTAAATTAAAAAAAAAGGAAGACAGAATTATTGCTAGAATTATTTTAAGTTATTGTCGTTGCTCCGATATGCCGAATCAAAAATTCTGATATTTTTGGACGTTTCAAGGTATCAAAAATTTAAATCAAAGGTCAAAAAACACGTCCGTCGTCAGTCATATCGCAAGAACCAGCAGAGATATCGACTCTATATAAATTTTGATTTGATAATAACATTTAAAGATGAAGAAAGGACTTTCAAAAACATTGAGTGGGTGTTTTTTTTACTATACATATTTAACTAAATTTTAAAAAAGAACAATTTTGGTAATTTCAAAAATCTTTCGAATCAAACGCTAGTGATTTTAATTGAATATTTTATTAAAAATTGTGACGTGATACCAAATTGTTATAAATTCAACTAATGGTTTTTGTATAAATCAAAACAAGCGAAAATATGTGTCACCGAAAATTATATTTATGTACCTTGTTGCGGTAAATTTTACCACAGCAAGTGTCGCCTCCTTCGTTGCTAACCACCCTTAATGAATTTTTACTGCGGCCCCAAAATTCTAGAAGAGTGACCTGCTCTCCTAGCATTTTGGGAAATCAAATTTAACAGGTTGAATAAGATCATCAAGGCATGAAAACGAAACCCATGCCCAACAATGTGTGCAGGAAAGTCACACCATCTGTAACTTTGTATGGCCGAGAGCCCATCATAAAGTATTAACGATAGAAAATCACCCCAAGAATATTTTAATAAACTTCACTTTAATTATAGGCTTGGCTACCGACTTTCTTCAACACGACATAAGTATTTTTTCCTCAACCAAAATTTAGCGCGTATAGGTACTTCGTAATGCGAGGAATTCCACACGATTTTCCAGAAAGTCTTAGCTGGTATGGGTTCGAAAGTGAAGAGCTGCACTCACTCACAGAGCTACGGGGTGATCGCATCACCTCTTTGAAGAGATCGCGTGCGATGGAAGAAACCTGGCTTCTCGGTCGCACACCCCAATCTTATGGATGGAGGAAGTTGAGGGACCGAGACAGATCGATCACCACGCAAAAGATCCGAGAGGATTGCCTGAAGGCAAGTAGCCGGAAGAGTCAAGCTTGCAATGATGATGACCACTTTTTGGATTGCGCCCAAAACGATTAGAAGATTAACGAAAATTGTGTAAAGGAATTTTTTTTGAAAACGACGTAATTTTTGTACGATAGTTTTTTTAAGTTTTAGTAAATTGAAGATTTTGTTCTGCTGTGAGGAAAGTTGTTGAGAAAGGACTACGGTAGCTGTTGGAGATAGTCAAAAAGAAGTGTAAGTGTAGTGTTTTTCTTTATTTCTTAGAATTTTGCTTTTCTTCTGGTGTTCCTCACATATCTTGAATTCGTCCTTCTGACTGTTAAACACTTTCCGGTATTACGGGAAGTGTTTAACCGTTTAATTTTTTAGTCTTTTGTCGAAAATTTTCTTGGAGTGTTTTTTCTTGATTGTTTTTTTTCCAATTTGTTTAACAATTAATAATAGTTTCATACTTGATATTCTATAAACATTTTATTTTACCGAGATTTGACCTTCTGTCAATCTCAATATCTCTATTTGTAATTTCGTTGTTATAAAAACTCCTGGTTTTTAATCCCGGCTTCGGCCAAGGTTTTCTAGGCAATAAAAGATAATTTAATTTTAATAAAATCACTCTTTTTTTCATTACTCTGTTTGAAGACTATTTTTTTTGTTCAGCTCCATTTTAATCAATACGATTTGGAGAAATTCACCTCGTCGTATTTCAATATCATTTTGATATCAATTTCATTTTAATTTTACTGATCACCTTGATTAATAAAATATTCACCTAATTGAAACCTGAGCTACCGTGCTGGCAATACTTGTATTGCTACCTGTGGTGAATTCTTTCACCTGCTTGACATATCGACTGACGTTTCTCATAAATTGTCAAATTAATTTTCGCGGAACATTGGGTAGGTCAATTCGAATTAATTTAATCTAAGTACAATTTCAACAAATAAAGAAAGAGTTGAAAATCGTGTAGTGAATATTGGTTTCGAAAATCCAATAGTGTTTAAAGTACATAATTAAATATTCAATCAGTCGGGTCGGTATCAAGGTGGAAGAATTTACAACAACCTACAGGATTATTACATGTGAAGATGAATAACGTTTTGTAAGAACAAAGGAAGTAGCGGTTTTCTTACAATAAATAAAAACCTAAAAAACGCAATTGAAAGTTAAATAAAAATTGATTTCTGACTTGAATATATTTAAAAAAAAAAGATCTTTTCTTCCAAATAATTTTTTCGTATAGAAAATATTATATTTAACATTTTTAATTTTTTTAAGAAAATGCTGCATTCAGTTATTTTATAAAAAAAATATTGGGTGGTGCAACAGTCCATGAAGAACCTAGCCTAGTGACTTACAACTCTCAACCATTCCTGTGTGCGAGTAATGTTGTCAGAGATGAGAAGGATCTACAGTTTATATGCCGAGTCCGAACGGATAATTTGAGAACGCACTTTTCATGATTACTCTTGAAGGATTTTTCAATTCCTCGCAAATAAAACTTTTTTTTTTAATTAATGGGACCCTTGTATGACAGTCCAACTCACTTTTTTTCAAATTCTTTTCTATTACTTCAAAATCCAACACACTAACCATCACGCTACGGGTACTACTTTGAATGGTGATTTTATATGTAGGAATCTCATTGAGCGAATTCTATAAAATGATTAAAAACTTATGTCAAATTCGAATAATTCGAGAATAGACGTAGGTTTTGACTTCAAAATTATTTCAATTTATGTTGTTGTTAACGTAAAATTATGTTTTTAGAAAAAACAAATGTTATTTTTTTCTTTATAAAAGATAAAAATTTAAAAAAATTGCTGCTAAAATTGATACAAATTTGTTTAAGACTAAAAATGACGGCTAGCTACAAAAACAGATAATTAAATCAAACTTATCTTATCATAAATAAAATATTGTTGGGTAACTTTAAGTTAATGTTTAGTAAAAATTGAGTTGACCGTTTTTTTACAAGACACGAAAGTATCAAAACAATGATAACAAATGGTTTTCAAAAACAAATTGAGGTATTGACAACAAATTTTGCAGTCTCTCACAAAATATTGTTATTAATAGTTTTTTAAGGTTTTAGAAAAATTGACAAACCGGCACTGATGGCAAGTTATCACTGTGTGTCGTTATTTTTACTTTCGACATATAGAAACAACATGGCAAATTTCGAACTCAAGATTTTAATCAAACTTGACATTATGATGGTAGTGAAGTAAAAAAAAAGTGGATCCTCCGGTTCCGTCGGCCTGTCTTCTGTCCTCGCCCATACAGCCCAAACCATTATGTCGATTGAGTTCAAACTTTTATTTTAAGATTTTAAGCCGATTCACGATAGGCATTTGTTGTTTGTTTTTTTAGACGAAAAATAACGGTTCTGGCAAAAAATCGAAAATTCGGATTTTCTCAAAAACGAAAAATTCGATTTTATTTAAAATTTCTTTGAACACTTTTTTCTTGAATTGCTTGTTTCAACAAAAAACGTGAACGTTAACGTATTGTAAACCAAATATAAGCCAGTATGGCTTGATACCAATACCTGGGTCTTGTCTTAGATAAAAAAACTAATTTGGAAATGCGACGTAGAGGAAAGACTCAAGAAAGCTACTGTAGCTCTCTTTTCTTGCATAAAAGCTATTGGTAATAATGGGGCTCACAACCCAGAATCTCGCATTGGCCATACACTTCGGTTATCAGACCGATTTTAATGTACGGTGTGGCAGTATGGTGGACTGCTTTAGAGGAAGCTATAAACCGAGATAAACTAAATAAAGTCCAACGTTCAGCTTGCCTATGTATAAGCGGATCGCTTAGCACGACCCCATCTGTGGCACTGAACACCTTACTCTACCTTACACCTGTTGACATATTAATCGAGCAAATAGCTGCAAGCTCTGCTATTCGCCTCTTCGCTTCGTCGCAGTGGACTAACAACAACATTGGCCACTCCATAATTCTTAGGTATTTAACATCAATTCCATAGCACACAGACGACACCATCCCCCAACTGCAATTCGACAAAAATTTTCACATTTCTATAGCTCCCAGATCTTTCTGGGAGAATAGGACATTCCTGGAAGATGATTTAATCCATTTTTATAATGGAAATCTATGTACTCTGTTTCTACAAGCTCTATAACAGTCCATAACTGTCGATCATCTGTAATGGAGATGGCACCACAGTTTACTATTCGCATTTGCTGGGTGCCGGGCCATAGACACATTCCAGGTAACTGTAAGGCAGATTAACTCGCCAGGAACGGTACAGTGCAACCCATACCACTTGTAAACTGTTGCTAATGCAAGACGCTGTGAGGAGGGCAGGAACCAGTTGGAACAACATCACCACGTGTCAAGTCACAAAACAAATCTGGTCAACACTAAAACGTTTAAGATGTTTGCTAACTTTAAGCAGATAGCAATAAGCTCGATAAATAGGTGTCATAACGGGACACTACCTAAGAGGATCTACATCATATTAGCATAATCAGTCCCTTACGATTCGTAAAGGACACAAACTGGTTCTATTGAGCTTATGAGGAAACCTCAAGATTCATGCGGTATCACAATGGGCCATTATAAACTGGCCTGAGTTTCTCCGTTTCCATCTTGGACAGCCACTCTAACCTAAACTTGAAAGCGGCGATCAATGCCGTAGCAGTAGTTCCTTCATCATTTCGATTGAAATAAGACCTGAAGACGTCTTTAACCTTCCGAAGGCAAGGCTTTTTTGCCTTAGTGAATTACATCTGCTGTTGTTCATCGTCCCATCAACTTTAATTAAAAAAAACAGTAATGAAACTGAAAATCAATTATTATAATTTATTAAAGATCGAGTATTTACATTAAAAAAAAATGAGAAAGGTATTTTTTTGAGGTTTTATAAAACGTACTGGGGTGATGGGTAACCCCACTTGGCATCGGAAGGTTAACATAATAAACATTACTCCGTTAATGGCTTGATCATTGTCTTTGTTCCATATACGGAAATTTTGGTTAAGACGAACATGCTCGCCGAAATTGCTCGGGCTAGCTATGATTTCGACGTACGGGCTTGAGAAGATCCAATACTTTTAGAAAACTGCAATCAATTGACGGAAATCATTTGAAACTTTTTACATTCATTGCATTCACTTCAAGTCTTTGAAGTAACTACGATAACGACTTTAAGGTAAAAGTACGAAAAATATTCTGCAAATGTGTTGCCGTGTAGGCCTAGCTTTATTGACTAAGCCCTTTAACCACAAATGAGCTTCATCACTAAAATACATTTTTTTTTAACAAAATCCTCTATGAATTTCGGGAACAGATTTGTTTTTCAACGTAAAGTAATATAATTTTGAAGAGTTGTTGTGGTGTTAAACGGTTCATGATAAATTGACAAACCTTATTGAACAGAAAAATCATTAAAGTTCGACAATTTCAACTTTCAAACGCAAGACAATAACTATTTAAACTTTTCTTTTAAAATAACATCCTTTACTTAATAGATAAAATCGAGCCAACAGTTAAGCAAAAATACAGAACTTTGAAACATTAACTTTTTCTTACACTTTTAAAAACAAATACATTTTTATTTAAACTAAAAAACCTATTTTAACAACTAAATTTTTACTACAAAAAATAATTAAAATATGCATATACACTGTTATATAACATTTATATGTACCTATATGTACAAAAGTATATAATATGTATATCTATTTCTGCAACATTAAAGTCCAATTTAACAGATAAAAAAAATAAAATAAAAGAATAATGAAGCAATAACAATAAAATGTGTCCATTTAGCAGCAGGGAGGATAAATAATATTTTTTGTGTCGTTTTTCCCCCTTTTTTAATTCAAAATTAAGTCCTTTTATCAGTTAAATTGCTGTTTAAATTTGTGTTCATTTTTACCCGCTCCCCCCCCAACATTATCTAATAATACTCGCATATACGCACAATAATACCTACACCTACCGTATATGGATTAAATGCAATGTCCAATATAAAACTGTAAACGACCTCATACTCGACACCGTCCACATCATTTAGATTCAGTCGAATCAGCCCAAATCAGCCCCCCGTAGTGCCGAACAAAACAACATAACAGTGTCCAAATGACAACCCCACCCTCTCATAAATTCAACACGAAATAAAAATGAAACAAACGACAAAATGGATAAAAAAAAACAGAAAAATAACACAAAATGAAATGAAATGAACACAAAATTCGAAATACGAAATGCGAAACGCTGCTGTTTTATCTCGAAAACAGCCTCCCTTGGCTTGGCTAGCTATAGGTAGAAGCGTTCACATTTATAGCTGCTCGAGCTACGTATGGCTCCCCAAGTTGCCATCACTATCGCCTTCGCCATTTCCATGTGTGTAATTTATTTCCCTCAGTTTTGCAGCAAACGAGGAAATCGTTGTTATTGCTGAATTTTCAAAATGGCCAGTGCGACAGCACAGCACCCCACACTCTTCCTCAATCGCTCCAAATGCGATGCCACCAACCCCATAACCCAACGACAGACCGACCCCCCAACAATGTCAATGAATTCACATCATTGCGTGGCGTGGCATGGCGGGGTTGAGTTGCAACGATGGGGTGATTTATTGCAACTCTGCAACTTGTGTCTTTTGCTGTGATGCCTTCACATTGGGCCAAGCTGTAGCACTGTAGCAGTGTATGTACAGCTCGGGCCCCTCTCTTTCTGGAAGTTCCGTTCTGTCTATGCTATTTATGTGGACTCGAAACGTCAAGCTGTTGCCATCCCAATAAATACACGGCGACTGTATATCAAGTTGACACCTAAAACTAATTCAGCCCAGCATCCCCTTCAGGATGTTGTATTTTTTGTTTGTTGTTGCTGTTTGTTAGCTTTTTTTCCAGCAACATATTGTCATCAAATGGGGTGGGGTTGGGGTGGCGATGGTGTTGTCCTCCTTACGTGGCTTTGTTTCATATTAGGGGGATGCAAATTTGAGTCAACAAATAATCGAAGCTGACAGTAAACCATTCGAAATGGTTTTTAAACTGCCAGATGCCTTCGCATTTATGAAGTCGACTAAACGAGCACGATGATGCGAGAGGCAAGCTCGGGACAGATTTATGAGCTTCCGATGTTGGTTTTATTTTAAAAAAGGGTGCACATTTTATTTTTATTATTTTTTAAATATTCTTTTCGTTGACAACATCACATATAATAAAATGTATTCGCAACAAAACGAAAAATTTAAAATGTAAAAAAAAAGTGATGAATGGCTGTGAAAAGAGTCAATAAATCTTATGGACTTAAAGCTATTTTAAAGGAGGTGGTACGGGGGGTGACGTCTTAGTTGATGGCATCGAAATTGGTCCTAGGATGAAATCTCTTTTTATTGGTGACAGTTTTCGAAAGTTTGACAGATTAACTGAAACATCACGGTTTTAACTCTTTCTGTTGCAAAATATCCGGGGTGCCTTGCAAAACTTCTATTTTATAGGATTTTTACTATATAGTTTAGAGAGAGGGGAATGTTTCATAGAAAGTCGCAGTTTTCGAGAATTAAAGGTGCGAGATAGCACGAATTGGAACAGGGTGTCTCAGAAATACAAAAACGCATAATTTGTATGAATTCATTCAACCTTCTGTAAAGTCAATCAATTTACCCGCCTGTGGAAATCTTAAAGTCAATAAAATGTAATTTCTTAGCTGACTCAGAAGCTTCAACGGTTGTACTCTATTTGACAGTAGACAACGTCAAACTGTTTTGACATTTCTTTTCAGAGATTTTTGACATTTCATCTAGTATCGTAGAATAACAGAACATCATTTTCATGTATTGGGAATCTACTATGGACAAAGAAAAATTTGTTCGCTAAATTTGGACTTCATAGCACTTCTGCTAAAGAATTGTGCTTACTGATGAAGTCTTTGGTTACATGGATTCATCAATAATAGAAAGGGATTTTTGAACCTTTAATATGCCAAGATCACGAAAAGAGGGAGGGTTTGGAAAGGAGGTTTCAAAATACATTGATTTTGAATGCTTGAACAGAAAAGGATAGTGCATGGCAAGACATTTCACATTCGCGTAGTACGTTTAAAAAATGAATATCTGAAGTCCAAGTTATGATATGGTTAAAGTTTTGCTCAAGGGCTCAACTGATAGTTATTCCTCAAAGCGCGAATATTGAGGTTAAAATGTTTAAGGGTTATTTCACTGCAGCATAGTCCGTTAAAACGGAGATAAAAGAGGGTGAGGCAAGTAACTTTAGGACGGTTTTCGAGCTACGCAATTCAGTTATTTTCACCAATAGATTGTAGACGGTTGAATCTTCTTAGAAAACCCAAACATCTTGCTTCATTTTTAACGCATGATTGATCGTTCCAATAGAGTTGGTTGCTAATACACCACAATGTATTTAACAGTTAAGATTCGAAAGAAATTCGAAACGCACGCATTTTCGATAAAAGAGCAAGATACCAAATTTAGTCAAATTTAACTGAAATATCAAGTGCAACAATCTTAGCTTCTTCAAAACGATGTAAAGAATTTTTCTCCGGCTTGGCATAATTAATCAGCCTTTAAATGACCTTAGAAAGACAAAGATTTGCCTTTTTTGGATTTTCTAAGCAAATGCTGTTTTTCAAGTGTTTGAAACGACCAAGAAAAATAGGACAAACGAAAAAGCTTAAGGCGGAATTCTGCTAGAGTGGAAAAACATCTCTTTATAATAATAGACATCATCCGCTTATACTTGCGGCATGATGTATAGTGCGTTGGACTGTCAATTGAGAGGTCTTGGGTTCGATCCCTGCCTGTGCCACCTAAAGTTTTATTCACGGGTACTGCCCTTGCGAGGAATTGACAAATTCTCCAAGAGTAATTCTTGTCATGAAAAAGTGCTTTCTCAAATAAGCCGTTCGGATTCGGTATATAAACTGTAGGTCCCCTCCATCCCTGAAATTACTCGCACACAGGAATGGTTGAGAGTTGTAAGTCACTAGGCCCTGGTTCTGTACGGACTGTTGCACCACCTAATTTTTTTTATCATCCGCTTATGTACTCGTATGTTGAGATCTTTTAGGACTCTTACATAATACGTGTACGAAAGGATTGGTACTATAGAATCATTAACTAGGTCAATAACTGTGTGCGTGATAAAATAACTTTCTTAATAGAACCTTATAAAACAGCGCCATTGTAAACAAGCGTATGGGCTGATGTAGAGGAAGAATTCCTCATTGTTTTTGCTATAATGACCGAAATTTCTTACTGCCTTTAAGACATTGCAATGTTTCTTGCATGGGCCTGGAGCTTTGTTATTCGCTGCGTAATGCAATGCAGTTTGGATTTCTATATTATTGAAATTTAAGAATAGAGAGTTTGGTCTAAAATTAAAGGTTCCGCAAACGAATAATGATTGCAGATTGGATCAGGATTGAGTACATTTTTGAAATAATGGACTAGAACACTTGCTTTCAAGTTTGATCCACAAATAAGCTTAGATCCTTTCAATTCTTTGAAATTCTTATTCCTGAAACTTTAAGTATTTTTGATATTTGAAAGTTCATGTGCTACTGATGTATAATATTTCTGGCGTTTTGATTTGCACAAATCCTTGTAAGATTTATTTGCTGCAATATACTGTTTGGTGGTTGTTTAATTTAAATTTTTTGTTTTCTGGTTTCCTTTAAAGGTTCGAAGGAATTATTTCTCGTATTCAAACAGTCTTTATCAAACCATTTTTTGTTGTTATTTCTTATTTTGGTGGCAGCTTTTATACATTTACAAAGAGAGTCTAGCCTTGACTTTGTATCGTAAAATAAAGAAGGATCAGTTAGTTTCAGAAGTTCAATCAAAATTTTTATTTGGTAGTTCTATTTTGGACTTTCTTTCCAACTAATTTTAGGTGGTAAGGTGATTTCCGTGTAATTTGAGTTTGTGGTTTTGTTTAGCGTTAATTGTACAACCAAGGGCATGTGATCAGAAAAAATCTGTGAGTCAACTTTAAAAGATTCCTCCAATTCCCGCTTCCCCTATAAAAGTATTTCTATCATGATTGTAGCAACCGTTAAGGATGAACAGATCATGATTTAGGCATAAATCTAAAAACAGACGTCCATTTTTGTTAGCTGTTATATCTTTAGAGGACCGAGTCTCACGAATCTCGGGGGGTATTGAATTCAGGTGGATATTTGCTGGAAAAATTTGGTTGGTACCAACTCTCACGTTAACGTCTCCTACAAGCAAAACATTTTCGACAAGTAAAGAGTTTAAAACATCTTCTAAGGTAACCAAATCATTCTCCCAATTACATATTACAATTAAGGTACATACGTAGGTAATACATACAAAGTTAAGTTATGTTATTGACATCTACAAAATCAGCGTTAATTTTTTCTTTTTTAAAACCGTATAAAAGTCCACCACCAGCTCTGCAATTCATATCCAGAGAAATATTTAGAGTATTGTTCAAATTTTTCGCTTGTTAGAAATGTTTCCAACAGAAAAAATATCTTATGTTTTTTTACAAAATTGAAAAATTCTACAAACAATAATTTGTTCTAAGCCCAGCAACATTATAAGCTAACAAGTTAATATTTATAATTTCATTATTTTCGCTTCTATTTACGATACTACTTTTGTGACGGCAGCACTTTTTCATGGTGGCTGCCGGTTGGCAGAGTTGATGACATCCCTGGAATGACAGCTGCTGTTGACGTTGGCATAAAGTTTGCTGATCGTGGATTTTCTTTTGACAAGTTGACTTGAGTATCCAAAAGATTTGATTTATTTTTGTTTTTATACTCATCAAGTTGTAGTTGTCTAAACATCTCTCTCAGTACCTCCATCCCATCTCGATTATCATAATAATGTTTTCCATCATGTGCAGTGTTTATGGTTTTATTGTTTATTTGCAGTTTGAGACCACGGACCAGAGGATTAGGCGATGGATGTTTTTTCTTGATAGTGTGTCTTATTTGCAACAAGATTTGACGTTTTCTCTGCTCATCTCGTGTGTAGTCAGGATTTATGTAAACACCAGATCCCTTCAGGCTGCAGGAATTTTTGAAGATTTGTAAGGTTAATTTGTTGTTTCCAGTTCTCACAAGCAACCGAGTTTGACTTCCTCTTGAACGAAGCTCTGTGACGTCGTCGAAGGTTATGCCTTGGCGGTCTAAAATTTGATTTGAGCATCGATTAATTGTTTCAGATGCGTTCTCCTTCAAATTGTTTAGTATAGAAAAAATGATGTGATTGGATTTGTATTGCCTTTCCATGTAGTCCATTTTCTTTTCAAATGACGTTTTTTTCTCTGACAACCAAACACTTTCTTAGAAAGAAGTTCTTTTTGCGTTTGTAGACTTTGTATCTGCTGAAACATGCAATCAAAGTCCTTCTTTTTTGGAAGATCGGACAATTTTTTTTTTTCAAGCAGGGTAACGAGTAAGTTTTCAAGCACAGGCACATACAATTCGCCCACCGTAATGGTATCACAGTTGGTTTTTGTATAAGCGTTTAATTGCTCCAGCGACATTTCCAAGGGAGGTCTCTTGTTAGAGCTCGACATTAGCACTTTTGCGATTTTGGTGTTCTTTAATTTGAAGAATTTTGTAATTATTTTTTTTAGCTTAACGAGAGACCTTATTTCAATTCGTTTGTTAAATGAGATTTCTGAATTGTTCGTTTACTTTAATCTATACAAAAATTTAAAATTAAAATAGTGGCTCGAAACATAGCTTTGTGACCTTTGACAACTCAAACGTCATTCCAATCTACAACCACTACAAATGTAGCGTTTTTGTTACATTATTTTTCCAACAAAAACAAACGTACGTATATTTGTAAAAAAAATTGCAAAACACTACAATTTCATAATATCAGAATATACAAAAATAATATTAAAATAATTGATATCGAACATTGTGTTTGACACTTAAATTCTCAATAAGAACTTTTTTGTGTAAACGCAGATCCTTCAAAATGAAATCCAGGTTCCACGATCCAAACTTCAAACTGACAGTTCAGTATTTCTTTTCTTTCATTTGTTATACTATCCAGGGCTGTCGAAGTACAGCAATAGCAGTATTTGTACTGCAATCTGTTTCTGCGTACTGCCGTACTGGTCACATGCCAAAAGTACTGCTTTTTTACCAAATTGCTTTGATTGCTGGACTCATCTAGCTTAAATTCCCAGAATTTTTGTCTTTCACCCGGAACGCTCAAAAAAAAAATCCCACATTTTAAGTAAAAAGAGAAGTCAGATCACTATTCATACCCATCAGCTATCGTCATTCCGTTCTATCTCCTTGTTGTTTTGGGATTTTCTGCAACGGTAAACTTAAATACACAAACTTCATTATCATTTTCAATTTCAAGTCCATTGCATATTGTTTTTGTTTGTATCGTTTTGTAAATTTTTAGAAAAAAAGCTTATATATAATTACTTAGACCTATATCTATTTAAAATAAAAATATCATGGACCAGCATCAGCAAGTTTTGTTCTATTTTATATACCTATTAATAAACATTTTTTCTTGAGTCTGATTTCGAAAGGGATTCTGATTTAGAAAAATCAATTATTTCCGAACTTTATGACACAAACAAAATATATTTAACTTATTTAAATTATGTACTAAAACTAACAATTGAAATAAATACGGAATTTCAAGGTGAAAAGCCTAGAATTCATACTTTAATGAGCACTGTAAATGGTTTCTATAAAAACCTCTTGTCAAACTTCATCAAACGAAATATTTTAACAGACCGCTCTATTGACGGTGACTTCAATGATACCAATATTCATTTAAATGTTGAAAATATCTATATCGGCCCTAAAGCCCAAATACTGATGAGAGCAAACGATAATTCTAGCATAAATGTTTTTGAATTTAAATCTAATTGTTTAAATTATTATATAAGCTTAATGAAGTGCAACAACTTAACCCCAAAAATTTAGGTGAAAGTCTAGTTGACTTAATAGCCTTATTTCCAAACATTGCTAGTGATCTAGAAGTAGAAGATTTGGACTCTGAATGGAGGGCTATTTTTAACTGCAATGAGATGTCAAAAGAACATAATTTGGAAAAGTTTTGGCACTATGTACACAAGGTATTTGTTAACCAAAAAACTGAATTCTTGTTACCTTTTTTTAATCTTTTATTATTTAATAAAAAAAATGTATACAAATTTCCTGCTTTGTTTGCTGTACTCCCCGTACTGCTTTATTTTTCTGAAAGTACTGCAGGATCAAAAAGTGAAACGACAGCCCTGATACTATCTTCTCTTTTCTTTTGGAAACTTGCTGAAATTGGAATTGTACCGTTTTATTTTCTGTTTTGAATGTAATATTGTCTGCTCGTGTCGCAAAAATTTTTATTTTCTTGCAATTTATACTCCAACTTATAATTTAACAATTAAAAGATTTCGCTTAAAAAAACGCTTCCAAAGCAGAAGTAAGTATGAAGCTCTTTTAAATAATAATAAAATTTTAACAAGGTTTGATGTTTTTAGAAAAAATGAATCAAGATAAATTGAAAATGTTGACGGTTGTGGTGAATCTTCGGGAGCTACTACGACAGAAGACACCAGAAAAGGTCAAGCAAAAGAAAAGCCATATCAAATATAATATTTTTGTTTTTATCGAAAGAAAACAAGGTACCTTCAATTTACTTCTACCTATATTTAATTTTTTGTAGGCAAAATCAAGAAAAACTAATAGAAAAACAGACCTATTGTCGAAAATATAGGAACGTATGGGAGGCCGATTTTCCATGGCTATTGAATAGATGTCATTTTGTGTTCTATGCATAGCATAATAAGTTAGCAATGATGATCGTCTCATGCTGAAGCCCTTAAATTTAGAAGAACCAAAACCACTTCTTTTATTAAAACTATTTTTGGACCATATTCGAAAACTGAACTATGCTCCGTGTTAAAATCATAAAAATTTGCATTAATTATAGACGAAACAGCTGATATTGCAACAGAAAAATGCCTTGTATTAGTAGTAAGATATTTTTTTATAAAGAACAATAAGGTTATTGTCAGATTTTTTGGTATGAAGCAGTTGATTCAATCAAATGCTAAAGATATTTTTGAGGTTATTGTAAAAGAATTTGACAACAATTCTATTCCTTTTCTAAATTTAATTGGTTTTGCTTCAGACAACGCATCTGTAATGCGGGGGGTTATAAATGGAGTTGAAACTCAACTCAGATAATGAAACGAGAGGATATGCACCTCTCCACTCAGACTCTCACTGACAATGACAACTCTCTAACTAAATATCCATTTATTAATGGCTGAAACACAAACACGCTTTAGCTTCAGCTTCGCCTGACGTTTACGAGTTCAGCCATAGGAATTCAATGCATGCTATCACAATGAAGCTTCGACCTCACGTTTCGTTTGACAATCGTAAGGAAAAGAACGTAATATAACGTAATGTGACTCCAAACGGAAGCTCTAGTTCAATTATCTGAACATTTGCTTTGTCTGACAGCTCATCAGCTTTAAAAAAATGTCAACAAACAAAATATTTGCTCTTTGGAGGGATGAAATAATAGAAATGTCATTCAAAGCAACCTCGAAGCAGGCCTAACGTAACGCAGACGAAGCCGAAGCTGAAACGAGTATGTGTTTCAGCCATAAACCTCAAGATCGTTTGTATGTAGGTACAAATCTATAGAATTGTTAGCGGAATGTTTCTATGTTTTCTTGCTTCTTTTGGTTACTTCGTATCAACTAAGTGCGAAATAACATCGAAAATTAACGTACTATCTGAAGCTGTATCTCAACTAACTGTCAGTTTGCATAATAATTTTATAAATATCAAATGTAAGTGACATTTGTAAGTGTTTCAATTTTGTGATGCGATGTTTGCCATGTTTTTTTTGTAAACTTAGTGTTAAGATGTAATGTAGAAGACTAGTAACTTAAATTACTGGTTTACTTTCCTTTTTGTAATATTTTCTATATTTTTTTTTTTCATTGTATTAGTTTTTACTCAATTGAAGACATTTCAACATAAAACATATCTGAATTTTAACTATAACTAATGAACTATGTCATTTCTCTGTCATGTGTAAAAGCATCTTCAAAAAACTTTTAAGGAATTTCAAAGAATTTCAAATTTATAATTCATTCTCAATGCCAACACTCGTAGAAATATTCTCTTTTTTGTTTTGATAAAATAAAGTCGAAGAGTTAAATGTCCTTTTCCCTTTTCTTTTGACACAAAAGAACATTCCATAAAACACTATATTCTCGTAGTGCCAGAGATCCTCAACTTGATAGGTACATAGTTTTCCAAAAATTGACAATTTTGTGTGTTGTACCTTTTTCACAATCGTCCTTGTCGTCCTCGTAGTCCTTGTAGTCGTCATCATAGTCGTTGTTGCCTGTTTTTCTAATCCAAAAACTTTGTCTTGTTGCGCATTTTGTGCAGACAGACAAAGTCTAACACTAGCACGTACCTATCTAAACATTAAAGAAAAAAGACATAGAAAACAATAGCAAATGCACTACAAGCGGTTCGTATATTCACATCTCAAAACACGAACAACTTCTAACGGACAAAACAACTATTGATAGTGCCAGAACATTGCTTCGTCTGGAAAATGTAGAAAGGGTTTCGATTGGTGGAGGAGTGGATGAGTGGGGGAATGAAGCTTTCACAGGATGCGATGGTAATTTCTCAAAAAAGTTATGAAAGTCAACGGGTGAACAATTCAAATTCCTCCATCACCTCTTTTGTGTTGTTTCTGTTCTCATCATCACACTGCAAAGGGGGAAGGGCGGGGGTAGATTGCAATGGAAAGAGCGGTCCTGGCCTTTTCGAGAGTTGAAAGCATGTCTGTCCTATGCAAATACACTTCGAGTTCGAGAATGTAGTATACAGGAGACGTCAAGGAAGGGAGGCATGCAAGGCTGCATTAAGTCTATACATATGGCCCGAATCCTTATCCTATAGAAGACTATACCTATAAACGGTATAGCTAACCAAATGGAGATGGCGGCGTCGGACAACTGATGTGTGGACAAAATTATAACTGTTCTGTTTGATTATTTGCCCAGTATTGCAAGAATGCCATACGGTCTGGTCTGGTCCGGTTCGGTTGGGTGCAGTTTGGTTTTTACGGTCCGGTTTGGTCCGTTCCGTTCGTTCATCCTGAATTCAGGATGCGGTCTAGGGACCAGAACCAGACAAACAATTTAAATGTAACTACTGTCGAAAAATGTGGTTCTCGCAGGGATGGGAGAATCATCATCAACAGCTGCGGGGCTCTATCGCATATATCTGCACAGATGTTTTTTTTTTCCACCACTGCCACTGTGTCTTCTCGGCTTCCACATCCACCCTCCCTCCACACACATGACACCCCTCTCAAAATTCAAAAGTAGCAAAGCATAACTATGATCTAGTGATAGGAGACCTGGTCATGAAGTTGGACTTTATAGAATAGTGCTCTTGGCTCTCCATAGTTCCACTTTCCATCTCTATCTCCATCACTTGGCTTGGCTAAGGAAGTGGTTGGATGAGCTCTTGTCCTGTTTGCAGTCTTTCCTCGGGCTTAATGAGCTCGGTGCTACTTGTGCACAGTCTTGCACAGACGCCGCTACCACCACTGTACCGTCCTGTTAGAGAATAGCGCCCAAAACATAAACCTACCAAAACGGTAGCACAGAATTTAGAGGGTGTTCTCTGTTCTCCATATAGTTGGGATGAGATAAGGGATGTGTGTGTTCAATTAAGGGTAAGTAAGCGTAATGTTGCAAATATGGTTTTAATATGTGCAAATGGTCGAAAGGGTCAAACAGCCCGTTCAGCAGAAGCAACAGCAGCGGTTTGAGTGTTCTGGTCATGGTCTGTGGTCATCGGAATCAAGATGACCCCTGGATTCTATTTTAACTTAAAAGAGATATGATGAGAGTTCAGTATTTCAGTTCAAATTCAGTTTAGCTTTCTGCTTAAAGCTTTCAGCGTCAGCCAGCGCCAGCGCCAGGCTTGAGCAAGCAAGGATATCAGGACTGCTTTGGGTATGTATGAAATGTGAACTAATTGCTTGCATGTGTGAATAATTATTTTTAGACAACGTTATTATGTGTTGCCCGAAGGTGGAATCGCATGATGGTGCTCCTGACTGGCGTCGTCGTCGTTACAAAGTGTGGAGCTTCTGCAGAATTCAAAATTTTGTTACACAAAATGGAACGAAAAACATAAAATGAGAGAAAATATTCCACTTGAAAAAGGTGATGATGCTGATGGCTTGTTGGTTGGGTCATCAGTTGGGAAGAGATGTTTATATATAGAAGTGCAGAGAACAAGAACTTTTAAATGGACGTTTAAAAGTTTTCTAGATCCTTAATGTGGTGTTAATAAGGCGGAAGCAGTTATTTAATTCAAGTCAAAGAATTTCATATAAGTATGGGAATATTTTAGGGTTGAAAAGTGGGAATTGGGAATGGGAGTCACCCTTTGTTAGAAATTTAATAAGCTCTAAATTGAATCAAGTGAAAGGTTTTTGTGGAAATATGTTGTAAGTGAAATTGTTACACCTTTCTTGACTTATTTCTGCGCAACGGTTTTCTTAAATGTTTTCAAAAAATGTTGTTTTTTTTTTGGCTAACTGAGGACTGAGGAATTTAATAAAGGTTTCTCCAAATATCAAAAGTACAGAACATATTAGTTTTTTTGAAAGGACATTTAAAAGATCAAAAATAGGATTGAAAGTATAGAATTATCTAAAGATGGAACAATTGAGAAATTGACGAGGGCGCCCAGTTTTTTTAAAGAGCGTCTTTTTTGTAGTAAAATAGGGATGGTTTTTTTTTTAAATTGACATGAGAAATCTTGTCAAAACTACAGCTCTTGCACATTATATCATTTTTCAGTTAATGATCGAAAAACGCAAAAATCATAGCTCTGTGGCGGTCAGAATTGACCAGTATCGGTTTTAAAAAAGTATGGAACCTCAAGTTTTTTTCATGGGTGCTGCCTGTTGTAAGGAATTTACAAATTCTCCAAGAGTAATTCTTGTCATGAAATGTGCTTTTTTTAAATTTTACGTTTGGATTTGGCCTAAAATTATACATGACTCAAACACAGGAATCGATGAGAGTTGTAAGTTACTAGGCCCTTGTTCTTAACGGACTGCTGGTATACCTGATTTATTTATTTCTTATTGAACCAAAATTGAACTTCATGAACATGATTTTCAAAATATGTCGTAACAATTTGAAAGAGTTCTTCAGGCGACAGTCTATCAATGTTGAAATACCAAACGAAACTTGAAATGGGTCACTTAACAGCTTAAAAAATGGCCGCCAGTTAAAAGAGGACTTCCAACTTAAATTTCTATACCACTAAAAAAAAACTTTAAATATATGTATGTTTAAATTAAAAAATGTTGACCCGTTTTTGGGATATCCAATTGATAGCGTTTAATACAAAAATAAAAACTCTAAAAAGGCTTAGAAGTAGTAAAAATTAAATTTTGGCTTAAATATCTTTTGAGCAATGAAATATCTAGACTTAAATGACGTTATTGCTGTTAATATTTTATGTAAGAAAACATAAATATATTCTTCTTCTTTCCTTCTCCCCCATTTCTGTTTCTATACTTCACTCTAACTATAAATTACTTTTCCTTTCCTAGTCATAGCTGCGCGATTCATTTCTCCCAGTTGTAGTGTAATTTTTTTTTAGTAAGTAACTTTGAATTGAAAATACCTACTGATTTTCTTCCCCTCCCCTATCCATTCTTACTCAACGTATGTATAGTCTGGGCCACCATTGGTAGTCAAGAGGTATACTCTAACACACATCTGTGTATATAACTTTGAAGATTTTTCTCCTCTCTCGAAATTCGGTTACAATACCCAGAAATTGGCGAAGAGGTCAATAATCGAAACTTCAATTCCTTTATCTCATTAAGTTGCAAACTATTCACGGTGTTAGTAGTGTTTTTTTTTCCCTTTAATTTTAAAAAAAATTGTGAACAAACAAAACTAAGTTGACCTAGGTGAGTAAAATGAATTTGTTTTCTTTTACCACTGATCTAAACCTCCTCGTGTTTTTTTTTTATTTAATTATTAAATTCCAACTTCTGTGTAGTTGCATTATTTGATTTTTCTTTTCTAATTCTATGTCACGCAAACGAAATTTCAAAGCGATTGTTTTTAACTTCGACGACTTTTAGCGTCGTCGGATTACAGTTATTTTTCTTTGAGTGTTTTTCTCCTCCTCGGTTTTTGTTTTCTTTTGCGTGACCAACTTATTTATCTATTATGTAGTATATAGTAGTAAAAAAGAGTATAGTTGTTTATCTATATGAGATGTGCCGTGAGTGAGTGAGTGAACACCGCGTTAATATTTCCACACGGAGATGTGCGATCTCCTGCCCCGTGTCTTGGTGGTGCTGTGACGGAATAGAATAGGAAGACCATTGGAGAATCGGTTCGGGGTGTGTGTGCTCCTACCCCGTTCGCAGCCAGTGAGTTGGGTCGTTCTATCCGTTCACAATTATTTAGTTTTTCGGTGGATTTGTCGTGGTTTCCGCTTATCCTCCAACTCGGAGATGTGAGTTCTCCTGCTCCGAGTGATGATGTGTATTGCAACAGAGTGAGAGGAATCAGCCACTGGAGAATCGGTTCGGGGTGTGTGCTTTCCCTCCCCGTTCGCATGCCAGTGAGTTGATCGGTGCCCTCCGTATGCGGTACTTTATTACCAAATATTTCGAATGTAAATATGTACTTTTTTTTGTATGCGTTTTACTGATCCGTTCGAAAAATATTTTTTTTTGTTGTTGGCTCTAACACTCGCACCGGCGCAGCGTAATTATTTAACTTATCTATCTTACTCCTTCTATCCTGTCACTCTCTATATTATTTATTTGACTCAAACCTTAAGTGGCTTTGGAGTGCTCATGAGTTGTTATTATTTTTCTTACAGATTGCCGCCTCGACCAGATGAACTCTCTGATTTATTTTTTTTTTTTAACTTGAAGTATTTAATAATTTTTTTTCTGTTCGTTATATTTTTTTTTGAGAATTTTGTTTAAAAAAAAAAATAAATAAATAAATAAATAAGTAAAAAAAAAAAGTCAACAAAAGATAATTAATTGTTTCTTAATTTTTAGTAATGAATTGACATTTTATAATTCAGAAGTGGGATACCTGGTCGTGGAGAGCAAAAAGAAAATTATTTAAAAAGAAAAACACTGCTCCTGTGAAAAGGAGTAATGTTAAGATAAAATATTTTGTTTTTTTTTTTCCTTCCCTTTTTTTTAACAAATCACTTAATATATATTTATTTTTTTTCTTCTTCGACTCTCAATTTTAACACATTTTTAATAGAGTTTTGAGTTATTGTTAGTTGGTCATTTGAAAAGATATATCAGGAAAAATAATTCCTTTGAAAAACAATGGGTAAACATAGAAAGAAAAGTAGTCATCGAAGAGATTCAAGTGGAGAATCCTCTTCTAGAAATAGAACAAAGCGAAGACGTTTGGAATCATCTAGACAAAGCGAAGGAACGTGTTGTTCGGCTAATTGTTCAACGAATTCCAATTCATTTGATCGATTGACAGATGTGATGAAAGAATTTTTAGTTAGATCGTCGGGTATAGCCACGGGAGGTGGAAAGGGTGATGCTGTTCCTGAGTTTGATCCGGAAAACCAAAATCAGACAATTCAAAAATGGTGTGATCAAGTTGATGAACTCAGAGTTATTTATGGTTGGTCAGAGCAAACGACTATCTATAATGCACTAGGGAAACTTAAAGGATTAGCTAAAACCTGGTACAAGGGGCTGCCGAGTTTGAAATTTTCCTGGGACGAATGGAAAATTAAATTGTTTGAATCTTTCCCGGGAGAACGAGATTTTTACGAACAACTTTGTGAGGTAACTCAAAGGCGTAAGAAATCCAATGAAAGTTACATGAAATACTACCATGAAATGATGACTTTGTTGAATACTTGTGAAATTTCTGGTAAAAAGGCTGTGGCTTGTCTAATAGGAGGGCTCGATGATAGAGTAGTGAAGACGGGCGCAAGAGCTGGGCGTTTCAGTACACCTGAAGAACTCTATCTTTTCCTTAGCCAGTATAATGATGAACAGTCGAGACGCACACCAAACCAACATTTTACAAACCAACCCCGTCATTCAAAACCAAACGAGAGAAAGGAAAAATCTTATTCAAAGTCGGAAAATAAAGATCAAGTGGTATGCTTCAAATGTGGTAAGAAAGGACACTATGCCAGCAGTTGTTACGCGAAACCAGACAAACGTTGTGAGTCATGTAGGAGTAATTTTCATGACACAACAATTTTTCCAAAGAAAGGTCAACTAGGAAAACCCATAGCCTTGTTAGAAGGGACAACTTCCAGTTCATGTAATGAAAAATATCATAAAAATATAGAATTGAACGGGACAAGTATTGAAGCATACATAGATTTTGGTAGTTCTTGCACTTTAATCCAGCATAAAGAAGCAGTTCGATTAAATCTCAATGTTAATTGGAAAGACAATATTCCATTGCATGGTTATGGTAAAGGTTTTGTCGTTAGTCTAGGCTCAGTGAAGGTACTTCTGCGAATTGACGATGTTGAAGATAATGTTCTAGTACGTGTTGTTGGTGATGAATATCAGAACATCCCTGTTTTGGTCGGTCAGTCTTTTACCGAGCTACCTGATATGATCGTTATTAAGACCGACAAGTCGCTAAATTTCGCCCGAAGAAACATAGAACTATCTCAATTTAACATACTTCCAGAAGAATACAAGGTTATCCTTAGGTCAAAAGGGCAAGTCTATCTAACTCCTAGGGTGCTCAATATCATACCAGTAAAAGCAAGTCAAGAGAACATTGATGTTTTAATCGAAGCGACTGTACGATCACCCGAAGGATTGGAAAGTTGTATACCACGTGGTATACTCCATATAGATGACAATGGATCTTCTTTCTTGCCAATTTGCAATCTTTCAGATCAAGAGATATTAATAAAAGAAAATGCTATCGTTGCAAGGGGTCACCGATGTGTAGGAGAAAAAGCTATCCACGAGAACGTTACTCAACAAGGAACTAATGAAGAATGTGTTTTGCGAATTAAAGAAAAAAAATATTTACCTATAACAATAGACATGTTGTCCATTGGTCCTGTGGATGAAACTCAAAAAGGAGAGTTGGTAAAAATGTTGAATGAGTTTCGTGACTGTGTCGCTTTAGATGTCAGTGAATTAGGATGCACAAATTCAACAGAGATGAAAATCAAGCTTGATGATGACAAACCTTTTTCGTTTCGACCGTATCGGATGGCAGTTAAGGAGCAGGAAATTGCTCAAGACATAGTACAAGAATTACTAGACAATAATATTGTACGAGAGTCGCAATCGGACTATGCTTCACCAATTTTACTAGTGACAAAAAAGAATGGAGAACAGAGGTTATGTGTAGATTTCAGAAAACTAAATTCCAAGACGGCTAAAGACTGCCACCCGTTACCACGTATCGACGATCAGGTTGACAAATTGCATGGGGGAATATGGTTTACTAGTTTGGATTTAAGATCAGGTTATTATCAGATACCAGTGGAGGAAAACTCGAAGCGATTTACGGCTTTCGTTACTTCAAGTGGCCAGTACGAGTTTCAACGGATGCCTTTTGGGCTCTGTAACGCTCCTAGAGTTTTCCAGCGGTTTATTAATCGCATTTTAAATCCATTGCAAGACATAGCTGCTTTCTACCTCGATGACATTCTTCTGCATTCCAAAACAGTTCCCGAATCTTTACAAGGACTAAGACGGACATTAGAGATATTGCGATCAGAAGGACTGACTCTCAACTTAAAAAAATGTTCTTTTCTCATGGATAGAACGGATTTTCTAGGTTTTGAAGTAACACAGGGTAAGGTGAAACCGGGAAGTGGAAAATCTATTGCCATTAGTGACTTTCCGAGACCAAAAACTATTCATCAGGTGAGACAGTTCCTTGGGCTAACAGGATATTTCCGTCATTTTGTTGAAAAATTTGCCATTATCACAAAACCATTAACACATCTTTTGAAAAAAACGACTCAGTGGAGCTGGACTACAAGAGAAGAAAATGCATTCTGTGAACTGAAGAAAAAGCTTAGCGAACGACCCATACTTGCTATTTATGAACCAGGCGCCAAAACTGAGGTACACACCGATGCGAGTTCTATTGGATTGGCAGGTATACTCTTGCAGTATCAACCAGATGGCCGACTTCATCCCGTGGTGTATTATAGTCGTCAAACACGAAATACTGAAGAAAAATACCATTCATATGAGCTGGAGACTCTAGCAGCAGTAGAATCAATAAAGAAATTTCGGACTTATCTTCTGGGACACACTTTTACGTTGGTAACAGATTGCAATGCCCTTAAGGCAACCAAAGATAAGAAAGAGTTGATACCTCGAATTGCGCGCTGGTGGCTTCAACTTATGGAATACAACTTTGAAGTAAAATACCGACCCGGGGAACGTATGAAGCATGTTGATGCACTTAGTCGAAATCCATGTTCTGCAGAAAAGGTGGAGACAGTAATGCGAATAGAACAAGCAGATTGGGTGTTGGCGGGCCAATTAACAGACCGGAATCTCCAGCGAATACGCGATCTTTTGCGAAAGACACCAAGTAGTGAAGAGGAAAAGGACATACACAAAAACTATTTACTTAACGAAGGACGAATATATAGAAAGACTTCAAATGGCAAACAATGGGTAGTACCAGTTGGTATGCGACATCAAGTGGTGCATGCAGCACACGATGAATTGGGACATTTCGCAGTAGAGAAAACTTTAACAAGACTTTGTTCCCATTACTGGTTTCCAAATATGCGGCAGTACGTAGAAAAGTACATAGCCTGTTGCATTCAATGTTTATTCAACAAAAAGGCGGGAGGTCGTCGTGAAGGTTATCTACATCCCATACATAAAGGCAGTACACCAATGAAAACGGTACATGCTGATCACTTGGGTCCTTTTCCTAAAAGTAAACGTGGCAATCTTTATATAATAGCTGCTGTTGATTCTTTCACGAAATTTACATTCATCCGAGCAGTTAAAAATACCACAACTAAACTGGCCATCGAATTTTTTAAAGATATCTTTAGTGTCCATGGGGTTCCATTAATCCTGATTACAGATCAAGGCAGTTCATTCACATCAAAAGAATTTAAACGTTTCTGTGAGTCCAATAATATCAAGCATGTTTTAAACGCTGTAGCGACACCAAGGGCAAATGGGCAAGTTGAACGTTTGAATCGATCTATACTCAGTGCACTTTTGACCACCACACTGGAAGATAATTTATGGGATTCAAATGTTCGGCAAGTACAGTTTGCAATAAACAACGTAACAAATAAAAGTACAGGAAAAACGCCGAGTCAATTGCTGTTAGGAATCGAGCCACGGAGTGGAACTGATGCGATACTGAAAGACGAAGTTCAGAAAGTAGTAGAAATAATTTCAGATCTAGAGGATGAGAGAAAGAAGGCATCGGAAAGAATTGAGAAGGCGCAACAGGTGCAGAAGAGATATTTTGATAAGAGGCGCAAGTCACCGAAAGTGTACAAGGAAGGGGATTTAGTTGTTATTAACAAACAAGAAGCGCTAACAGGGACGAGCCGCAAGATGGAACCACCATTCAAAGGACCATTTGTCGTCAAAAAGGTGTATCCAAATGACCGATATCTCGTTACAGACATAGACGGTACACATCGTAAAACAAGAAGTATGAGTTACGAGAACATTATTGCTGTGGACCATATGAAACCTTGGGGTGAATACGAATGTCTATCAGATTATTCAGAAGATGATGAAGAAGGAAGAGATGCTGAGACTCGAGACGAGTTTCTGTCAGGATAGGCGAATGTAAGAAAACATAAATATATTCTTCTTCTTTCCTTCTCCCCCATTTCTGTTTCTATACTTCACTCTAACTATAAATTACTTTTCCTTTCCTAGTCATAGCTGCGCGATTCATTTCTCCCAGTTGTAGTGTAATTTTTTTTTAGTAAGTAACTTTGAATTGAAAATACCTACTGATTTTCTTCCCCTCCCCTATCCATTCTTACTCAACGTATGTATAGTCTGGGCCACCATTGGTAGTCAAGAGGTATACTCTAACACACATCTGTGTATATAACTTTGAAGATTTTTCTCCTCTCTCGAAATTCGGTTACAATACCCAGAAATTGGCGAAGAGGTCAATAATCGAAACTTCAATTCCTTTATCTCATTAAGTTGCAAACTATTCACGGTGTTAGTAGTGTTTTTTTTTCCCTTTAATTTTAAAAAAAATTGTGAACAAACAAAACTAAGTTGACCTAGGTGAGTAAAATGAATTTGTTTTCTTTTACCACTGAGCTAAACCTCCTCGTGTTTTTTTTTTATTTAATTATTAAATTCCAACTTCTGTGTAGTTGCATTATTTGATTTTTCTTTTCTAATTCTATGTCACGCAAACGAAATTTCAAAGCGATTGTTTTTAACTTCGACGACTTTTAGCGTCGTCGGATTACAGTTATTTTTCTTTCAGTGTTTTTCTCCTCCTCGGTTTTTGTTTTCTTTTGCGTGACCAACTTATTTATCTATTATGTAGTATATAGTAGTAAAAAAGAGTATAGTTGTTTATCTATATGAGATGTGCCGTGAGTGAGTGAGTGAACACCGCGTTAATATTTCCACACGGAGATGTGCGATCTCCTGCCCCGTGTCTTGGTGGTGCTGTGACGGAATAGAATAGGAAGACCATTGGAGAATCGGTTCGGGGTGTGTGTGCTCCTACCCCGTTCGCAGCCAGTGAGTTGGGTCGTTCTATCCGTTCACAATTATTTAGTTTTTCGGTGGATTTGTCGTGGTTTCCGCTTATCCTCCAACTCGGAGATGTGAGTTCTCCTGCTCCGAGTGATGATGTGTATTGCAACAGAGTGAGAGGAATCAGCCACTGGAGAATCGGTTCGGGGTGTGTGCTTTCCCTCCCCGTTCGCATGCCAGTGAGTTGATCGGTGCCCTCCGTATGCGGTACTTTATTACCAAATATTTCGAATGTAAATATGTACTTTTTTTTGTATGCGTTTTACTGATCCGTTCGAAAAATATTTTTTTTTGTTGTTGGCTCTAACACTCGCACCGGCGCAGCGTAATTATTTAACTTATCTATCTTACTCCTTCTATCCTGTCACTCTCTATATTATTTATTTGACTCAAACCTTAAGTGGCTTTGGAGTGCTCATGAGTTGTTATTATTTTTCTTACAGATTGCCGCCTCGACCAGATGAACTCTCTGATTTATTTTTTTTTTTTAACTTGAAGTATTTAATAATTTTTTTTCTGTTCGTTATATTTTTTTTTGAGAATTTTGTTTAAAAAAAAAAATAAATAAATAAATAAATAAGTAAAAAAAAAAAGTCAACAAAAGATAATTAATTGTTTCTTAATTTTTAGTAATGAATTGACATTTTATATTTATAACACTTGAAGTTAGGTGTTTTTACATAAATCGAACTTTTAACAAAAAATACTGTTTTTTTCAAGACCTCTAACTTCGCAAATAAAGGGTTTTCTGCAAAATCTTGTTTCAATCGGTAACTAACTATCATAATGGGTGTTCTCTCGTAGCAACCACTCGCACTTTGTACCCCCTTTTATGCGGCACAACGTTTGGTGGACAAATTCCATACCACCGTCTTAATAAACAATTAGCCCACACACAACGTCGTAAGATCTGCCTTTAACTCACTGTGGCCTGGAGATGAAATCAAACGAACATTCACAATGTCAATTGGTCTGACCATGTTGAATTGAAGAACAAAAAGTGACAAAACTGGTAACTTTATCTTTCTCAGAGAAACTGCCAACTCCAAAATAGACCACTGTCTTTTACGTGGAAAGCGGATCGAGTGCACAAGAGGCTTAACAATGGAATAATCAGTAGTATTGAGTCAAGTAAAGTATTCCACATTCGTGTAGTGCGACTAAAAAGAAAAATCTCTGTACTTTACTGTACGTCGGAAATTGTGCTCAAAGGTAAACTGATGGACATTCTTAAAAGAACTGGTACTACGGTTAAATTGTATGAGGGGAGGAATGCAACTGGCGATAAAATAATGACAGACATGAAACCGCGCAGCGGTGTTCAAGAGAGACAAAAGTTTCAGTTAAACAACGGTCACCTATCAATTTTAAAGCTTTTTTTTTTTAATTCAGTCCAAGAGACGCAAATATGTTATTTGGTCACCTGCCCAGATATGGTAATTGTACTCGAGCTTCGGACGAATATAAGCTTTATAGATTTTAGCCAGATCAGAAGGGGTAAAAAACTTCTTGTATCTTCGGAGAAAATCATAACACTTAGCAGCATTTTTGGCGATGTCAAATATGTGATCACTCCACAATAAGTGGTTTGTAATGCACATACCTAGGACTGAAAGCTGTTTAGTCTCCTCGATGAAAGTACCATTCATAGATAGTGGCATTGGGGGAGGGTTACTTTTTTGTGACAGTAGACAGTATTGAGTTTTCGAAGCATTAAAATCTACACGATTTTTGATTCCCCATTGAACAATGCTGTCAAGGTCGGAATTTAATGAGCTTATCATACGCTGCCGTTGTTAGTCCACATCCGAAGGACAAGGATGCGAATCTAAAAACGAATATGAGAAGCTGAGGGTAATGTCATCAGCGAAACAATTAAGTGAATAAGAAGATTCAGACAAAAGATCATTTATAAAAATAACGAATTTATTTTGTGAATATCAGATTTGACCCGTCCAATACTGCTAGAATTGAACGGTCCGGAAGGTAATTTCTAACCCAACGAAGAAAGGATTCATCAATACTAAATTTACGCATTTTCGATAAGAGAGCTTGGTGCCAAACTCTATCAAATGCCTTTGAAATATCAAGTGCAAAATCTTAGTTTCTCCAAAACGATGTAAAGGTTTGTTGCACTGTTCGGTGAGATAAACCATGAGATCACCAGTGTATCTATTGCTACGAAAGCCATACGGCCGGTCATTAAAAGCGTCCGTTCTTCAAGATATTTCTAAAGCTGAAAATTGATCAGCGTTTTCATGACCTTGGAAAGAAGGGACGTAAGTGCAACTGGACGATAGTTGGATGGTGAGGAGGATTCGCCATTTTTTAGGAACTGGCTGGTCAAATGCAGTTTTCCATCCACTCGGGAAGAGACCTGTCGAGTAGGACAGATGAAAAAGCTTACGCAGTTGTTTTGCCAGCGTTGAAGAACACCTCTTCAGAACAATAGAGGGGATACTATCCGGGCTACCGTGTTTGTGTATGATCGTTTACGCTTTAAAGTACAAGATGAGTCATGTCACTCATTGGCAGCGTCGAATTAATATCAAACTGTGCTGCAAGCAAATTGACTTTATCAATCGAGCTTACAAAACGAGATATCTCACTTCATTTTTACCTGGTGGTATAAGTTTTTCCAGTGTTACAATTAAGGCACTATTATATGCAGATGATGTTGTTATATTTACAGAGACTCCAAATATGTTGCAAATAATGATAAGCAAACTCCAATCATATTGTAAGACAATGGAATCTGACTGTTAATACCAATAAATCGAAGGTAATAATTTTTCGGAACAGGACGATATGCAAGAGAAGAAAAATGGAAAATGTAGATCTTAAGGTGGTGAGGGAGTATAAATATTTGGGGGTAATCATAACGTCATCACCATCTCTACAAAAATATCTGAAGGCGAGGCTAATTGAAGCAAAAAAAGCTATATACTGTAACTGGAAAGGAGTCTTAAGCAAGAAGCATATTGCCCCGAGCACAAAGCTTAAACTATTTGAGTCCGTTATGCGATCGATATTATGCTATGCTTGCCAGGTATGAGGATTTCACAGTATAAGGGTAGAAAAACTTTTAAGATACTTTATTAAAAAAATGTTCTATCTCCCAGAAAATACAGCTACCTACTTGTCGCATTTAGAGACAGGAGTGGCACCACTCTATACCTTTACATTGAAGAGGCATCTGCAATATATATTAAAAGTTACAGAGCTACAAAACGATCGTTTGACATTTGCTTTTTAGAGATTCTCAATTCTTGAAGAGTGGACTCGACTTGGTCTTGAACACGACATCTAGTTGCTAGAATCAGGTATAGAGGATTGGAAAACTGTATGCCCAATATTGCTTGGAAAAATTGAAGCATCCATTTTGCAAAATTTGGGGAGTCGACTCAACAAAATGAGTTCTGAATCCTGTATAGACAATTAAATTACGAAATGGGTGTGAACAATTATTTCGACGATCTATATCTTATCAGCACGATAGCCCTTATTTTCAAAACCAGAGGGGAATTTTTGCGTTTAAATTACTAACCACACGGCTCCAACGACAACACTCGTTGCACATTATGTAATCTCTAAGAAACCGAAAATTTAACGCATTTCCTAGGAAGATGCCCTATCCTTCAGACAGTTCGACACGCTTTCTCGGGAAAAAAATTCCTCAACAATGATGATATCATATTAATTCTCAATGGTGAAAACTCGACATCATTGTCCAATTTAGTCCGCACTGCGCTGAACTATATATGAAACCAATTATCAACCAAGCTTTTTAATCAAAATAATTATCGAATACGTCATTCAATTTTCTTTTTGAAATTGAAACTATACTTAGAATACATTTATGTCTTTGTATATAAATTTTATTTTTTTTTCTGGCTGATGACAAAAGCCAAACTTTGTGAACTTTTAAAATAAATTTGTAAATCAATTTTCTGCTTTATGAAATCACACGTTATTACTACTACTGCTACATAATGCCATTGATAGGACTCTCAAATAAATTCGAAACCTTATTAATAACTTATTTAGAGTTTGATTTACTCAATTTTAAAATCGAACAATTTTATTTGGAAAACACAGCCTAACTTAAATTTTGATTGTTTACTCATTCGAGTTTTTTAAATAAAAAGTAATGATAATTCGAAATTTTTTAGCGGGCACTAATCGTAAGTAATCGGAATAACTCGCATCCAGACTTTTTTTTAAATTTGTGTAGAACATTTCTTTAACAGCATTTTCAGTAATAATTGACGAATTCTTCTTCGTTCTTAAGGTTTTGTTTCTAAAACAATTGTATGTAACTATACTTTGTATTGGTTTTATATTTTTCTTTCAAAAACAGTATTTTTTTCTAATATCAAACTTGTCAAAACCAGAAAACCCAACAAAAAAATCTTCCAATCACCCAGGGGTTTGGATACAAAATTCTATAAAAAATAATATAAAAACGAATTCACAAACATGCATTACACAATATCCGCCACAAACAAAAATATCCTTAGGGGTTTTTAAATTAATAATGCAATTACATGAAATATCCATAAAAATACTATACATACATTACATAGGTAGACATCCAGCAACAAAAATTGAAAATAATAAAAAAAAATCCATAGAGATTTCTTTGTAATAAAAAAAATTATGTCTTAATTAAGACGAACCACCTCCGGGCTAAAGCGGCACAATAAACTAGACCATCAGAAGAAGAAACTCTCGACTTGACTTGAAACTTGAATCTTCCATCGAATAAGAAAAGAAACATGAAATAATAATGATTATTATCATTTCCAAGGATTTTTGCAAATGAATAAAAACCATCCTCATCCTCATTTTACATCCAAAAATAAAAAAAGCGAAGAAGAAGAATTTCAAATGAATTTAAATGATTTTCTTCTCGTTATCCTGGCGTTCTTCTCTTTTTATATATGTATGTATGTATGTTTACATTCTTATGTCATTGTCATCATAATACAGGACGAGTTCGTATATATACTTATTATACCTTTCAAGAAAATCAACGTTTCTTCACAAATTATCTTTCAGCCCCTCATCAAGGATCGCAACTTAACTGCCGCTGATTTACATAAATTAAGATTTCATTGAATCCTTCGACCGGAAATTTATTCAGTAAACGCGAGTGCGCCTCCCGTTAACAAAAATGCTTAGTTCACTTCCTGTGCGATGTGCTCTCGTCCTTAAAGTGTATCAGAATATTCTTAAATTCAAAATGATGAGTGCTTCACAATATGGAGGCTTGTACAAGGACTTTAAAAATTCGCTAATTTTTAATTTAATTTTAATTGCATTGAAAAATACAACAAACAAATCTGAAAATGAGGGTGCACAAAATAAATATATTTACGTACACCTATATAAGTATAAGGATATCCTGTGAGACGTATACTTCTCCCTTTTCGTCTCTCTCTCGACTTTTCAAAATATAAAATTCAATAAAAACTCATTAAAAAATTATCGAATTCGAAGAGGGCATCATAAATGTCATGAATGGTTTTGCAGAAAATAAAAATACATAATACAAAAGGATGCGTTATATTCGCAACGCACAAGAATTCAAGCGCAAAGTAGTTACAAGTTACCTACAGTTTAACATAGCTTTTGTTTGTGGGTTGCCAACTCGCTTCAATGGACACCCACATCAACGCTGGGAAATGAAGGCAACGCTAGCAACATCACAGAACTTAATTCAGCCTTTTGTGTATTGCTACATTCAATACTGACCAGGGCCACTGCAACAACCCATCTACGTGAGGGAAGAAAATGAATAAAAACTCCATAAATATGGTGACCATTCTTAAAAGTATAACTATTAAAATAGGAAAACATAAAATACTCAATATTTCAGTGTTAAGTTTATGAACTAAACAGACAATGCAAGTGTAATTTTTAGATTTAGTAAATAGTGGATTGAAACATTGCCAAAAATACATGCCAGTAATTGACGGTTGATACAATTCACAATCTTTCAGAATGATTTAAAATGATTAAGATAAATTATTTAGGCCAGAACGAATTTTAACTTAATAACATAATTTGAATTCAATTTGATTTTATGTTTTTAGAATGAGACGTTAAGATTTAAAGATAAAAAATCTGTATCCTTTTCAAAAGACTTGAAAACTATTTTTTAGGCTTAGTCTTATAAAGTGTTGCAAGCCAATACATTAATTTCAGAATACGAATACAATTTATTTACCTAAGACTTCTATTTACATAATACAAAGAAAAGGAAATTTAACATCAATTATTTGCCAAATAGTTGAAAAGTAAAAATTTAAATCTACTTATGCTTCTTATTCTTCTCAAAGCGATGGGCAGAGAGTTCCAAAGGCGTTCAATATGAATACAAAATTGACGCTCGTAGATTATAAAAATATGGCGGGCAGTATTGTATACAGAACAATTGGTAATATAAGGGCCTTAGCAAGTACCAGTTTAGTTTTGATCGGTATGAAATTTCGAGTGACTTGAAGGAGGCGGATACTTCCATAGACTTTACCAATGGCACTATTGAGGTGGTCATCCCAAGTTAGAGTGCGATTTAATACTAATCATAGGTTTTTAGCAGTGCTAACATATTTAATGGTTTCGTCGTCAAGTTTCGACAGGTTAAGGCTCGATTAATCGAAGTTGTTGCGATCGATAGGAAGGGATGTTGAGTTGATAGGGTTAAGGCGGAGATCGTTCTTTTTTGACCACTGTGAAATGCAGAGCAGATCCTCTTTCTTTATTTCTACGGTATCATTTTTAGCCCCAAAAGGCTGACTTATCAGGAGCTGCACATCATCAGCATAAGGATGGATTAAAAAATGTTTAGCTACTTGTTGTAACTCATTTATGTAAAGTGAGAAGAGGATTAGTCCACGGAAAGATAAATGTGGCACTCTAGTAAAAACATTGAGAAATGTGGACGAGTATCCATTGGCCACCACGCGGCACGAATTGTTGCCTTTCCGCTGAGATACGAAAGAATAAGCTTACATTACTCTAAAGAAAACCCAAATTTAATTCATTGCTTTCTACAAAGAATTCAGTATTTAACAATATCAAAAGCCTTTGAATAATCTAACAGCGTCAGCAATGCAACATGATCATTGCCGTTTTTATTTCATCAGTTCCAAAAAGTAAGGCGTATTTGCAGCTGCGTTTACGTTGTAAACCAGACTGACGGGTACTTAACAGGTTGTTGATTGTAAGATATTTTTGGATCTGTCCCAGAATAGTTCTTTCTTCGAAAGAAACGGAAGAATGGCATTTGGCCGAAATTCTGTAGCAATACCTGTTTGCTTTTTGGCTATGGGAATAATCTTAGCCATATTCCTAAATGCTAAAAGAAACTCACTGTTATATATGTAGGTTATATAAGGCAGTATATATAAATGTAGTAGTCTCAAGAACTTAGGGTCCATTTGGTCCAGGCCAGTAGCATTAGATTTAATCGATATTATTGCCTCTTCAGTGTCTTCCTCTTGTATTCTTATAAAACTCAGAGAGCGGTTGGTAGCATTTGGTTCCTCCTCAGTAAGGGAATGAACGGGTGAAGCAACGTTTAAGGACACGGACGTAAACTTTTTGTTGAGAGCATCACAATCGACGTCACCAACAGGCTTCTTAGATTGTTTGCCAATACCGGTTTTTCTATAACTTTTTGCCAGAGGTAAAAGATCAAAGTTTATTTTCATAATAAAGTCTTTTTGCCGTTCTGCCATTACGTCAACTTGATTACGCATCTGCAATGCAATTTGTGGAAGTGCTCCAGTTTGTATCGTCTCCATTGACTGTAGGCGGTATCTCGTCGTTACATCAGAGCAGAGATGTCGCTATTCTTGAAAGGTGGAGCCGTATGCCTAACGAGAAGGGTTTTAATAGGAACATGCCTGTCAAAAAGCTGATAGATGTTATGCCGTAAAAAACTGACTTGATTATTTTTCATATGGTACAGTGAGTTCCATTCTACGCGGTCAAAATCAAGCACTAAGTCAAATGTGTTTAAAAGTTTGTGAGTTTTCGTGTTTTGTTAAAAAAGTTAACATTTGAGTTATTCTTAAGAAATTAATAATTACCAATAATATTTGGCATATAATTTAACAGTTTGATTTAATAATCTATTTTTGTTAACGAGATTTTTATTCGAAAACCAATTTTTATAAATTTTAGTAGCATTTTTTTAAAGTTTTTATTTCTTATATAAACAAATAACAATTGAATAAATAAAATAAATTTAAAGTCAATATCTTCTATTGTTCAAAAGATCGAGAACCGAACATCAATATTTAGATTTTAGATTTTATTGTCGGATTGTCGGATTTTTATAAAAAAAAATTACTTAATGTCGAAAACATCTTATCTATGAGAAAAAATTAGTTTGAATGCAATAGTTTTTTTGAGTCGAAAATAAATTTTTAATAAGTTAAAAATAAATAAGGTGCAAAAACGTCATTCTTCTTTGCAAAAAATTGCTTTGAATATAAAATAATTTTTGTTCGTAAAAGAGTCGAGCTGACAAATAATTGTTTTCTTTGATTTATAAAAACAAGCCCTTAATTGGGTTTTTTCTAAAGATATAATTTATATTTTAGTATAGCAGAATATCTAAAAAATATATTTTACCTGTTCTCCTGTGGAGAGAAATATTTTATTTTGAATAATCGTCACTTTATTTATCAAACCTCAGATCCTTTACCACTTGTGGGGGGAAATCTTTAGCTTATACGTTGAGATACAATCAGATCTGAAACTGTTTGAGATCCAACGGTCTCTTTTTACAATATTAAAATAATTACGCAGGAAATCTTGGTATGACTGCAGACGATGCGAGGATTAAATGTATTCTTTTTTGTATACAAGGTGCTGAAGACAAAAATTGTTGATAAGCAATTTAATTTAAGACTCTTGCGTTATTGGTTCGTGTTCACCATTTAAATGGCTTAAGAAAAAACTTCCTGAACGAATGGATACGTAAGGACACGCAGGGACAGGCATCTCTTAAAATCTTTATTTCAACTCTAGGGACCTAGAAACGTCGAGAAATGTCAAAATTTTCAATTCGACAAATTGAACCGATTACAATAACTTCCTATGGGAAGTTAACAAGTAATAAATTAGCAAAAACTAGTTAAAAGAAATTAAAAAGAACTTTAGTCAAAATATCAGAAAAACATCCTTAGTGACGTTATAGTGTTTTAATTATTTATTATCCACTCAAAGCCCTCAAATCAAATGTTCCAACGTCTTACAATGACAACTTCGAAAATCATTTTCGATAATCTAATAAAAGTCAAATTTATGGAAATTTTGTTGTTAACGAGAAGTTTTATCGCCATGCCGATAACCTTACAGAGTGCTACTTTGACCTGTTCGAAAACCTTAAACTTTTAAAGCTACAAAATATTGTTTTTTTAATTTTTTGAGTACTTTTAAAAACTTAAACGATTAGTTATTAGAACTACCTTTAAGTCTTTTCACCGGCCAGAGAAAATACTCTTAATAAGACTAGAGTTAAGAACGTATTATTTAAACCATATTGCTGTATTCAACAATTTCTTAACTTTTTTCGCATAAGAAAGACTGGGAAAGCTCATAGAATTATTGATATAAATCTCTTAACTACATTCATATTGCTTACACCTACAAGAAAAAGCAGAACATTTTGCATAAGAAGATATATCGCTTACATTTTGAAAATTACTTGAAGGCGAAAAAGAAAATATTTGGTTAGAGTGAACAGATCTGAAACTTGGTGTCTCGTCCTATAATTTTGATATAGGGCTTATTTCAAAGTTTTAATAAATATGATTTAAAATCATTACACCTTTTCTTGTCGCAATAATACTCGTAAATCGAGATTCCATATAATCCGAGCTACATAGAGCAACTCCGTATTATATAGTTGCTATAAGTCTTCGGGAAAATATGCGTCAAGACAAAGTGTAATGGTCATCTTCTGATGAGCCCAACCATTAGGCGAAACGCATATATGAATTTTTTAAACAATTTGATTTTAAAACAATTCGACACGAAAAAAAAAATTCGACTAGTAACAGTCAAATATTTCTTATTTCAAAGGTTCATTAAAGTCCTACAAAATATTACAAGCATATTATGTTTAAACCAAGACATTTAAAGTTTCAAAAACTTAGTTCAAGTCCTTAACTCCAATTTTTACTGAAACATTTTACCTATGGCCTACATGACTTAAGTTCGAACTGCCATACATATGCATGCATGTCTTTTCTGCGTTTGAACGATATTAGAGGAATTTGCTTTGTTTAGTCACAGCAGTCCAATAGATAACTTCTCCGTGGCAACAAGTTTTAATAGGACCATGCCTATTAGGGAATAGTTCCGACCTTGCAATAACGTTTTAATCACTATTTTTCATACAAGTTATCTACCATATTTTTTGCAGTGAACCTTTGGTTATAGTTTGTAAGGGCTGCTACTTATATTTCTGGCCTAATGATGAAAAAACAAAGAATTACGATTAAAATTGGTTTTATTGTTTTTCAAAATATTCTCCATGAAGAGCAATACACTTTTGCTTGCGTTTGAACGAATTTTCGTAGCACTTTTTTCACTTCGACTGAGGTATCTCCAAAACATAGTTTTTGAATCCTTCACGGCTTTTTCAGGGACCGAAAAACGTTGTCCGAGAATTTTTTTTATGTGCGGGAATAAAAAGAAGTCATTGGGTGCCAAATCAGGACTGTACGGCGCGCCGATGACCCATTAATTCGATGTTTTGTCTGGTCAAAAATTTTTTTGTTTGAGCTGAATTCTGAATTTTTTCGAATTTCTCAGATAACTTCTAGCAAACTAATGATCGCATGCCATTCAGAATTGACCAACTTGCGTTGCTCTAACGCTACTGTTGCCACGTGACCGGTAATGCCGAAGAAACAGGCAATCATTTGCTTCGATGTGCTTCTTCCGCGAACAACTTTTGTTTGACTGTATGGGTCTGGAAGGATTGTTCTATTTTATATTTTCCTTCCGATGATTTTTTCGCGATCAAGTTTACAAGTTTTTAGTAGATACCTATTTTTAGATCTTAGCTCGAAGCGTTGAAGGCAAAACGGCTTGAACCCTAAGTATGAAGCAAAACTCTGGCTCAGAACTGTTTTTCTGTCCATGTCAAATTTTTGATAATTTAACCCAGTGACACAAAATTGCATAATTTTGAATGTCAATTTAAAAACTATGGTCATCTTAAATTCGTACACAAAGCTGGCAAGGACAAAATGGAGTGTTGGTCGTTACGTGCGTTGCGTTGCGTCGTTGTTGCTCCTTTCGCTTGGTTTGGCTTTGCTGATGATAATGACGGGGATGGGTGTATTTATTGGATTCTCATCCTGCTATGCATCATCATATTAAACACATACACATGCAATGTGAAGAAAAATAATTCATTGCACTGAAAGGATATCGCGCGCCACTGATCGATGCGTTAACATAAACTTTTATATTCACAATATTCTATCTATCTCTCTTTTTCTCGCATCATGAGTCGTTATTTAGTTTCGTCCTTTGGGTTTTTGAAATTATATTCATGAATATAAATATACCTATGTATGTAGTGTAGTTGTACTAAATGCCAGTGCGAGTCGAGTCGAGTCGAGCAAAAAGGACTGAAATTTATGCCTGCCAGAGTGGAAAAATGAAAATTGATATTTTTCAACATACGAGTAAGGCTACAATTTTTTAGCCATGTTCTGTTCATTCATATAGGTATTTTTCTTTGTCGGGAAAAATAAATTCATTTAAATTTGTTTTTCTTTCTTTATTTTATATAAAATTTGTTGGGCTTTTTTGGTTAAAGTTGAGTTCTATATGGGGAAATAATGTCAGCACCATGGAAGGATGCAATATACCAAACCGATACTACATTCATATGCATGTATATGTATTATATATTTATAATCAACCGATGATTTTTTTTTCGAATTTTATGTATGTGTGTGAAGGTATAGAAATTTGGTGGACCGCAAAATAGCTGCAGAACAATGTTTGAATAGAGCATCGCAGTTTTTATATGGAAATGAGGGTATTGTTTTCTGGGTCACTGAAGACTTGGTTATAGGTTAGGTATGTGATGGGTATACCTATAGAGATGATGGAAATTCGAAGCGTATTGGTATTTGAAGTGGAATATCGAAGTGGATATACAAACCAAAGGAACAAAGGTATTAGAATTTGTGAAGCATCACTTGTTTTTAAAAAATTCAATATTAATGAAAATTTCTAACACAAAGAGCGTTGATGCATTCACTCCAAAAAGTTCAAGTTTTTAAAATTTAATGGTAGGTTTTTTTGATTCTTTTTTTAACAGTTTAAACAATGGGTTTAAATTAAATATTTTTATTTTTTTAACCACTCGAAGAGTTTTAATTATTTAAATCTAGACATTCTGGCAATGATGGGTGATTTTTTTTAAGCTATCGTCGATAGTCAACTTAAAATTTGGCCAAGTTGTCGCACCGACTACCAAAATAGTCAATATGAGAACCGAAGTTTCAATTTCTTTCAACATTTATTTTGAAAGCCATGGTTTCGAAATACGTTTCTTACGAAACTTGTTTAGCCATGAAGCTCACTTTTTATATTTGGAGTGATGATAATTCTCAAGTGCATCTTGAGACACTGTTACATCTTCAAAATCTCTCTTTTTGATGAGGTTTTTGAGTGGGTGGAATAAATGGTCCGTAAGGTTTAAGTCAATGGTGACTCCTAAAGAGCCTTGATTAGGTACTAAGTTTTTCGTTTATCAAAGGAACAACGAAGGTGTGAAAGAATTGAGGATTCGACAAGACAGATCTACATTTCACAATTGATTTATTTATTGAAACCCACTTTAACCTCACGGCACAGACCTGTTGATTCAGACATGTCAATTGGTCTATAAGTTCGAGGGATATAAGGGGCTATACCGGCCAGTGTAAGCAATACAAAATGGAATAATTAAATGTTTGAGAATTTTTTAATAACAAAAAAGAGGCTGGGATGGGACCCACACTGATAACTTCCCATCCAATATGTCAATTTGCCTTGCTTAAAAGTTTGTCTATATGTACTTGTATCAATTTTACCAAATTTGCGTACTATTTTTTGTAGATTTTATTTTTTTTAAAAAACTGACTGTTGGATTTTTATATAAAAAACCACTGAATATCGAAACCAATATTTTCTGTAAAATAAGCCAATATTTTTAATTTTTGAAAAGCTATTTGAGTCGAAAGTAAATTTTTACAAAGTTTCAGTATTGTTTTTTTTTAGAGTTTTATTTTTTGTAAGACAACTGTCAATTCGATTTTCTTCAAAATTTTATTAAATGTTAAAAACAATATTTCTTACAAGATAAAATTAGTTTAAAGCCAATATTTCAAATTTTTGAAAAGATATTTGAGTCGAAAATCAATTTTTAACAACTTTTGTTAAATTTTTTTTTAGGTTTTTAATTTTTTGTAAAAAACTGTCAATTCGATTTTCTCAACATCTTTCAGATTTTTTTTTTTTTATAATTAGCAAACACTAAAAGGGTTTTTTATACCTTTAATATGCCAAAGACACATTGTGAGCATTAGGAAAAGGGGTAAGGAGGTGTCGGTGTACATTGGTTTTGAATTTCTGAACATTGCAATGACAAGGAAGGATAGAGCGTGGCAAGGCGTTCCACATTCGCGTAGTACGGCTAAAAAAAGAATCTCTGTACTTCATAGTACGTCCGAAGTTCTGCTCAAGGGTAAACTGATGGGCATTCCTAGAAGCGCGGGTATTACGATTAAATTGTTTAAGGGGAGGAATGCAACTGGCTATTTCACTAGAGCACAGTCCGTTAAAATAACGGTAAAAAAGGGTGAGGCAAGAAACCTTGCGTCGATGTTCGAGTGATGTAAACGAGTTGATGATGTTAATGTCACCAATCATTTTAAAAGCTCTGTTTTGAATACTGTCCTAAAGGCTTAAATAAGTTATATTCAAATTTCGGACGTATATAGGTTTTGTAGATTGTAGCCAGATCAGACGGAGAGTTAAATTTCTTGAAACGTCTCAAAAAACCTAGACATCTTGCGGCATTTTTGGCAACATCGCGTATGTGATCGCTCCACAATAGGTGGTTGCTGATGCACATTCCGAGGATGTCAAGATTTTCTGTTTCGTTGATGCAAGTGCCACTCATAGATAGTGGCAAAGTCGGTTTATCTCGCTTTAACGATTGCGTTTTCGAAGCATTAAACTCCACACGACTTTTTATTCTCCATTGTACAATGCTGTGTAGTAGGTCGGAATTTAATGAGCTAATCATATTTTGCCGTTGCAGTTCCACATCCGAAGAGGAGGGTTGTGAGTCTGGAAACGAATATGAAAAGCTAAGAGTGCTATCGTCAGCGAAACAATGTATTGGATTAGAAGTAGCAGACAGGAGATCATTTATAAAAATGAGGAAGAGGGTCGGAGACAAAACGGAGCCCTGGGGCACACAAGTGTTTATTTTATGAGTTTCAGACTTGAATCCGTCCAAAACAACTTGTATTGAACGGTTCGAAAGAAAATTTCTAATCCAACGAAGAAGAGATTCGTTGACACCGAAAGCACGCATTTTCGATAAGAGAGCAAGATGCCAAACTTTATCAAATGCCTTTGAAATATCAAGTGCAATAATCTTACTTTCTCCAAAACGTTGTAAAGATCTGTTCCACTGTTCGGTGAGATGAACCATGAGATCACCAGTATACCTATTGCTACGAAAGCCGTATTGCCGGTCATTAAGAAGCTTCCGTTTCTCAAGATATTTCTTAAGCTGATAATTAATCAGCGTTTCCATGACCTTAGAAAGAAGGGACGTTAGTGCTATCGGTCGGTAATTTGTGGGAGAAGAAGATTCGCCTTTTTTCGGAATTGGCTGAACAAATGCAGTTTTCCAACTTTTCGGAACGAGCCCAGAAGAATAGGATAGATGGAAAAGCTTACGCAGTGGTTTTGCTAGCGTGGAAGAACACCTCTTCAGAATAATAGTGGGGATACCATCTGGGCCAGCGGATTTATGAATGTTGAGATCTTTAAGAACTCTCGCCACAGTTCGAGTACGAAAAAAGATTGGTCCCATAGAATCATTTACGCGTTCAAGAACTGGAGGAGTCATGACACTATCTGGTAAGGTGGAATTTTCGGCGAACTGCCTTGCAAATAAGTTGGCTTTATCAATAGAGCTAACTTAAGGAGTGTCATTGACAACAAGCGTAGGAACCGAGGAAGAGGAAGAATTCCTCATGTTTTTTACAAATGACCAAAATTGTTACTGCCTTTGGGACATTGCAGTATTTTTCGCCGTAATTTTAGGTCATGTAAGAATGTTGAAAACAATATTTCTTATAAGATAAAATAAATTTGAAGTCTAACTTTCAAGTTTTTGAAAAGATATTTGAATTTTTGAAAAGATATTTGAGTCGAAAATCAATTTTTTAATATCTTTTATTAATTTTGTTTTTAGGTTTTTATTTTTTGTAAAAAAACTGTCAATTCGATTTTTTTCAAAATATTATCGAATGTTGAAAATAACATTCCTTTTAAGTTCGAAGCCTAAATTTTAAGTTTTTGAAAAGATAATTGAATCGATATTCAATTGTTACCAACTTTAAGTAATGTATTTTTTAAGTTTTTATTTTTTATAAAAAAAACTGTCAATTCGATTTTTCTCAAAATATTATCAAATTTCAAAAACATTACTCTCCGTTGCTCAAAATTGTTTTGGAGATGAAATCACATTTTAGTCGTTAAATTTTGGAATTGACAATTTTTTTTCAGTTTTTTTTTATTTAAAAAAAAAGAACCGTTTGATAGATTTTTTTCAAAAAATATACTTCTTTGATATCACGTTACAATATATTATATAAAATTGAATTCAAGTCTCTAGCGTTTTTGGTTCGTAAGATATTTAGGGTTAACCAAAATGTTCACCTTTTTTTTAAACTGCTATGGTATAAAAACCACCCACGCAATTTTGTTGAGAGCCCTTTCTGCATCTTTCGGCCTTATTATCTGTATAACAATATTTATTTGAAGTTGATATCTCTTCTGATTCTTGAGCTATGGAAGACGAAAAAAACGTCGCGAACGTACGAACGTACGGGCGTACGAACGTACGTACACACGCACGCACAGACATCTTTCTAAAAATCTTTTATTTCGATTCTAGGGACCTTGAAACGTCGAGAAATGTCAAAATTTTCAATTTGACAAATTGGACGTTCGTACGTCTGTACGTTTGTAGGCAGAAAGATGTAGAAAGGACTCTCAAAAAATTGCGTGGGTGGTTTTTATACCATAGCAGTTTAAAAAAAAGGTGAACATTTTGGTTAACCCTAAATATCTTACGAACCAAAAACGAAAGAGACTTGAATTAAATTTTATATATATTGTAACGTGATATCAAAGAACTATATTTTTTGAAAAAATGCATTAAAAAAAAAATTTGTCACCTCCAAAATTTAACGACTATAATATGATTTTATCTCCAAAACAATTTTGTGCAACGAAAATAATGTTTTTGACATCTGATAAAATTTTGAGAAAAATCGAATTGACAGTTTTTGTACAAAAAATAAAATTCTAAAAAAAACAATACTAAAATTTGGTAAAAATTTACTTTTAACTCAAATAGCTTTTCAAAAATTGAAAATATTGGCTTCAAACTTATTTTATTTCACAGAAAATATTATGTTCGATATTTTGTAATTTTTATATAAAAATCCAACAGTCCGTGTTTTTATAAAAAATAAAATCTACAAAAAATAGTACGCAAATTTGGTAAAAATTGATACCAGTACATATAGACAAACTTTGAAGCAAGACAAATATAAAGACGGGATGTTAAGTTATCAGTGTGGGTCGCATCCCAGCCTCTTTTCTTTTTTTCTTTTCGCTCTCGAAATCAGCTTTAAAGTGACTCGAATAACGTTTACTCTCAAATGGACACCCACTTTTAAATATTGAAACCGCTATAACATCGAAAACTCCATCCTTAAGCAGGTGTAGCGGTTAAATCTACGAACTTAAAAGTTTCACTCTGGTTTTAGTCCCTTAATTTCACTTCACTTTTTTGTGTGTGGATCTGTGGAGTCGGTAGGAACTGAAAAGTTGTATACATAGAAAAATTATTTTTAAAAACGAATCGGAATAATATATTAGAGTTATTTTTGAGAGCTTAAATTTCTAATGATAAATAATTTTAAGGGTATATTTTTATATTCTTATATTTTATATATTCATGCATTTTATGTTTAATAAATTTCCCAACAAAATGGCTTATGCCTGATAAACATATTTAAATTATATATCTTTTAATTTAATGACATCGTTTCAAAATATTTAAAGTATTTAATCGCTTTCTCTAGTAAATGGCTTTCCCATTGCAGTTTTACTCAAAATCAGGTCAGCTCTTAGAGAAGCCCTTGTGTTGTCTTGTCTTTTTCTTTCTTTCAAAAGTCAAAAAGTTACTTATTGCTCTTGTATTAAGCACAAAAAAAAGGAGACGAAACTCCTTTAATTTCACCTAATTACCTTCCTACCTTATACTTTGAAAGTTGAAAAGACAACTTTTCTTTCAAGTGAATAAAAATGAGTTGAAAGTTGTTCTATCGTAATTCAAAAAGATGGATGAAATTAAAAGCAACATAATTGGTTTGAAGTGTTTTTTCTTACCATTATGTAACATTTTAACTTTAAAACTTTGACTGTTCCAAAAACCCCCTCTTCGACTAAACTACTTAACATAAATATTTTATCATAGTTTAAGAATTGCGTGTTTAATTTCCTTACCCACTGAACTCTTAAAGGAGCCAATGCAATACGTCATTCGGAAGCCTATTTTAGAAATATGTTAAGTCTGCGTTTCTAGGTGCAACCTTTAAAGGCTCCAGCTCCGACTTTAACCATGTACCTATACTAAAAAGAATGCGATAAATACCTATAAAAAAAAGTAATTGTTGTTTATTCTCAGAGAAGCACTCATAGACGAAGCCCCGAGAGTGAACAACTTTCAATTTGAATAAATGGAGCGAAGTCTGGCGAAGGTGGTGCACCAAAACGAAGTAACTACTTTTCTATAACCCATATAAACTCGCAAGTCGCAAAACGTACAATTCACATTGACGTCTACTGTCTGAAGAACTTCCTTATACCTGCCACATCAAGAAAGTGTTATGTTACGTAATTTTTTCTTTTCTTTTCATACTGCAAAAGTTTGATTGGCCACTTGAGTGAGTGATTTGTTAATAAAGTCATTACCTGTAAAAACCTGAACATGAGATTCTGAACTCTAATACTTAACTGCACAATCGAGAAGACCATCATGGAAAAGAACAGTATATTAGAAGGTCTATAGAGTGGTACGTTATAATAATATGTAGGTAAGGTAGTTATGAAGCAATGGCGGAAGGTGAGACCGGAAGCTTGCTGAAAGAAATCACTTTGAGTAACGTAACTTCCGCGACGTGTAATGATATAATATTTGGTATTAATCGCGTGACGATGATTATACAGCTTTTGTATACATGAAAATCCATAACTTTTTATATGAAATGGCTTAATTTTCCCAAAGGATATTTTAATTCTTGAGAAAGTGTTCTTTATTCTTTTTCTTCTTTGGTTTTTTTTTAAGTTTTCTAACAAAATTGAGACTTCATTAGGTTCAATTTAGTGCATATCAACACTTTTGCATGATCGCAAGTCACGAAGTACTGCTGGCTGTTACCTATATAAAAAATGAGGTCGAGGGAAAAAATATAATTGGAGGCGAGTCTTAGAAGAATTCATAAAAAGACCATAGGTGGTAATATTTAAGATGGCAAAAATGTATATCATAAGAAGTTGTTAACCAAAAATTAAAGAAGACGTTTAAAGAAAATAAATACTTTTTAAGAATGGAGTGAAATGGAATGCAAATTTCAAACCAGACTTAAAAGAAAAGACTCCTTCAGCCCCAGCTTGTGTCAATACCTGATTTCCAATAACATGACATGGATAAAAGAAGCATAATATGCAGAAAAGTAGGGGCAGAAAAGCTTTTTATATCGGTAGTAAATTCTTATAAGTACTTGATTTTGAAAGTACAAAGAATGTTCAGAATGTCTAAGCTTCAAAGTTGTCTTCCTTGAAATTTTGCATGTGTCTTATTGGCATAGATGGGGAACCCTTATGTCCTAATCGACATTGATTTTGAATTACAAAATATTGCAATGACTGGGATATACACATTCGTGTAATATGGCTAAGGAATGAATCTTTTTACCTTCCAAAACGTTGGAAGCTGAACTCTAGAATATATTAATGACTCTTTTTAGAGGAATGAGAATACAGTTTAAATATTTTAGGGTAGGAATCTTTTTCTTTTACTTCGTTTCCGGTTGCTAATAACTTCTCCTGGTGCATAGGGCGGCAACCAGCTCCTTCCATCTCCCTTTATTCTTAGCACAATAACTCAGCTGAGACCACGTCTCTAAGTTTTGAAACCGAGCTTCCTTCATGACAGATGCTCTCTATGTTTCTCTTGGCCTTCCACTCCACCTTTTACCTTGAGGATTCCATTGAAAGCACTGCTTTACTATGTTGTCGTCCGGCTTCCTCAATGTATGGCCAATCCAGCGCCATTCCTGTGCACGATGTCAACATGCACTTTTGTTTGCCTAGTCCTGAGCCATAATTCATCGTTAGATATGGTTTTTGGACACCAGGTTGTAACGTTGATAGCAGTTGACAGAATTTTGCAACCTTTTCGAGATATCAGCAACTCAAACAACTTTAACTTAGTAAGGAGCGCCTTTTTCCTGGAGTTCCACACTTAAGAAAGCATTTCGAATGCACTAAGGGCTTTATTTATTCTATTGGTGACATCCAGGTCCGTTCCACCATTAAGTGCCAAATAGCTTCCCAGATAGTTTAACTGGGTGACCTCTTCTATTGCCACTTGTCTCACAATAACCTGTTGCTCTTGGTTTCGGCTGGTGTGCATTAACTTAGTCTTACTGGTATTAATCCCTAAGCCAGCCACCTACCCATTTTGTTGAAGAAAGTGGCACATTTGGCTGAGGTCTCCATTTTTGTTTGCTTAATATTTCCTTCAGGCACCATTGGATACCCAGTCTCTCGTGTTCACTTACCGTAGCAGTCATAACATCATCGATAGCAAGCAAGAATAGCATCGGTGACAATACATCACCCTGTCTTACTACCTGTAGGACTTCAAATGCGTCGGAAAGCTGTCTATTGTGCAAAACGAAACACCTTGCGTTGTCGTAAGACTCTTTTGCTATAGCAACAATTTTATCAGGAATGCCTCTAGCAACAAGCGATCTCCAAATAACATCACGACTAACGCGATCGAAGGCCTTTTCAAAATCGACGAACATGAGGTAAAGCAGTGATTGCTACTCCGACGATTGTTCAAGAATAATACGCAAGGTGTTAATGTCGTCGACACATGATCGACCACTGCGAAATCCCGCTTGATGCAAAATGGTGATTCCACGCTAGTTTTAAAGATCACCTTTTTTTGGTAACTTGACGATTATCCCATCCTTGCATTCCCTGGGAAAGGTTTCGTTTTCCCAAACAGACTAAACAAGTGATAAAAATATACCGGCAGCCAAGTCGGGGAATGCTTTGAGGAATTCTGCAGGTATGCCATCCAGCCCAGATGCTTTGTTGTTCTTTAAAAGATGTATCGCGGTTCTTATTTCCGTTCATGTCGCGGGGTCAATATTAATGCTTCTGGTAGATCTACGTATTTCCGTCAGTTGATAATTTGCATTTGCATTCTGGTCATAGTTCAGCATCGCAATTGATCTTCCATTGACACTAAACAGGATGGTTGATACTATTTTATTAGCCTACAAGATCCTTAGTGATTTTGTACAGCATCCTCGCGTTACTTCTTCCTGCAGCTTCCTCATCGCTTTCTACCAATTTGTCTAATCTGGCCTTCCTATCCTCTATTAAATGTTTTGAAATATCAATTACAATAATCTTACTTCCTCCAAAACGTTGTAAAGATTTCTTTAATGTTCGGTGAGAACCAGATAACCAGTAAACCTATTGCTACGAAAGCTATACTGCCGTTTATTAAGAAGCCTTCGATCATTTGAGTGCTTACAACTTGGTTCGGTCATTGCTGAAGAACACCACCAAGAAAAATAGCAGGTTTTGTCTTTCAATATCTAATTTATCTTTCCAATTAAGTATAGTTGTTCGAAAATCTAATAAAAATGTCCATTCTTACAGCCCTCTACTTTTATTAATCCAGAACTGTCAGCTGTTAGGTTATTGCTAATGTTTTACTTTTAATTTACTACAAAATTTTTAATTGGCGTAGATTATTGGGCAACATTTAGTGTACAATTTTGAGCTTCCTTAAAGTCTTCTGATGATTCCCAATTTAAACTTTCAACTCGAATGCAATTGATAAACTTGACACAAATTGATTAGAAAAATTTATCAGCCTAAGTGCGCCACCTATGTTGCATAATTAAAAAAAATAAACCAAGTATGTAGAGAATCTCCTTTAGAGACAAAAGTTCGAAACTCAGCTGATTTTCAAAATGTCATTTCAGTATTTGTCACAATATTTAACTCCCCGCGGTGAAAATTGAAAAAGTATACTAATTTTGCTATAAGTATTCTTAAATGTTGTTTTTGGGTTAATGTTTTCAAAAACTTCTTGATATTTGTCTATTTTATTATTAAAAACACTTTCAATATCAATGAACCTTAAACACAAGCGGAAGAAATAAGTTAGTTTCCAAAGTTATGAAATACATCATCGAATTTGCTACACTTAATAATTCATGAAACATCGACGGATGGTATTGACTTTTATAAAATAACAAGGATTGAGAGTTCAAGTTCTTCAAGCAATGATGACTTGACATGTCTTTGGCCTTCTTCAACTTGAATTTTCTTTTTGCAAATATTCACTGACTCATGGGAAAACTTTCGCTTTTCATGAAGAGGTTGTTCTGCCTAGGAACATAAAGTTTTAACCAGGAGTTTGATTTGAATACTTTTTTTTAATTTTGCATTGAGTGTTGCCTCCTGAAGAAGCTTGATTCGATTCAAAAATGATTCCATATTTTTGAAACTAGTGTTTCTGGCCCTGTCTTATCTTCAAAAAAAAGAAGCTCATTTGACCTTAAAACCCTAACAAAAAATAAAACCACGCGAGATCAATTGAATCTTTAAAATTTGTGTTTGTATTTTTTATAAATTTCTCAAGCCACAGTCTGCCTCTTTAAGGATTTAAGGAAAGCTGCCAAAATCTAGTGATTCCATTGAAATATTTTTATACATCTTTAGATCTCAATTTGTGGGTAAACACAGAATATAAATTTTCAATGCGGTCAAAGAGTTTTTCAAAAATGCAATGGATTTATAGAAGCTCTTCTTCTTGGTACTTAAAACCTGAATTCATCCAGAAATCGGTTAGTGTGGACGTTTGAAGGCATCACCATCAATTAAGGGTACCCAACCCATAAACTTCTCCATGTTCTTGGAATATAATTTTTATTTTCATTCTTTTTGAAAGTAAAACTCTGTTGGGCAAAAGACAGAAATAAAGTAACCGCAGGCAAAGCGAAAGTTTAAGTAGCCTCTTCAATTACTTCTTTAGGCCATGGTTACCAATGTTGATTAATTGTTTTTTTGTCGATAAGATAAAGCAGTGGTACCAGAAAATGTGGAACTCTAATAATACTTTGGGTATTCTAAACTTGTCTGCTTCCTCAGAAATTCGTAAGAATATTAACTTTATTATTTTTGAATATATGGTCATTTTTTAAAAGTTGACAAATTCAGTGGCATGGACTTCTGAACTTATGGATTTGAGTAATTTGGCAACCGTATTATGGTAACGATGAACTAGATCTTTCTCCAAGCAGCCGTGAATATAGTCAAAAGACGACCGCAAGGAACAGGAAGCCAAAGCCAAAGCCGAATCCAAGGAAGAGGAAGAAGAAATGATTCAGCTTCAGCAATGAACTCAAACGTCCAAATTGCAATTATTATATGAGAGCGCCCATCCAGGCTTGTCCACCAGCATAATACTAAAATTGTGGGTTGGTGAGTCGGAGTGGTGTGGTATGGCGATAGTGAATGGCGGTTAGAAGAGGTTCATAAATTTTCGATTTCCATTCGTCGCTAGTCGAGTAGAAAATTTGTGTGCCTTTCAAGACGCCATAAAGAGCTAAGTTTATATGACAATTTATTCTGGAGTTCTGGAGGATGAGCAATTTCATTTATGAATTTCAATGAGCTTGTGTGGTTAGAGCACACATTCCCTGAGACTGGGTCAAATTATGAAGAAGAAGAAGAATAAAGACAACGTTTTTTTGTGTGTCCATAATACATACTTCTGAATATGACGTTTTTATATCTTGATCATTTAAACAAAGTAAGTTTTTTTGCGAAGGAACTTAAGGACATACACAAAAAAGAATGGTATATAAATAGTCCTTTCTGAAGGAGCCACAAGCGCTCTATGTAGTGGAATTTGGAATGAGGAAAATGAACCAAGAGCAAAGAATTTCTAGAGGAAGAACTGAAAGGCATTTATTGTTAATTCACGAAGAATTTCCTTTGTTATAGTTTTTGGTCATTAGGTCAGAAGTTATATGTTCTTGGATTAGATTAAATATAGTTTTGGCCTATTTTAGTTTTATGATTTAAAGTTAACCAATAATTTTTCTGGCATAACATTTAAACACATCTATGCCACATTTTTAGTTCTTGTAGTTAGTTTATGTTTATGAATAATTTAGAGTTTTTTTGTTGTTGTAAGAAATAAAGATAAATTCTAAAGTATGAAATAAGTCGAATATTTTTCTTTACGATTTTGTTTCCATTATATAAGGGAAGTAAGAAATATCATTTCAAAATAAAGTTTACATTAACTATACATAAAGAGAAGTATTTCAAGGCCTAAAAGATACTTTATATGGTCATCATTATCAAGAGGCTGACGGAAATAGTGTTTCGCTCTTTAACTCGGTAATCTCTGGAGGAATGGTCAATGAAGTTTTTTGATATTTCAGAAGGTCAAAATTAAAAAGTTGTCTTGGGACACTATAAAAACTATTCAACATTCATAAAATAGTGTCGAAAATTAAATAATTAATTTAAAATGTGTGAAATAAAGGGTTGGCAAGTCCAATACAGGGTGGCTGAGGAATTTTGCTAGATTAAGAAACTTGAATACATTTTTTTAGAGAACATTTATTTTATTGTAATTTATATAATTCAAAAGATTATTAAATCTTATTAAAAATATTCAATTGTTCTTGAAGTGGCACCTTATTAAAAAGTTACTTATGACCAATTGCAGTGTGGACTTTGGAATTTCTTGAATTATTGTTTTATTAAATTGATTCCTTTAGGACGTTCTAATTTGCCGGTTTTATTTTGTAAATTTCCTGTTCGCGATATTCACACATATCTTCGACATATTCGGAGCTTAGGCCTGTAAGGAGCCTGCTATATATACTACGGCGACTGCTACCGAGAACAAAGACAGCGTCTATTTGAGTGCGGATTTGTTGTTGGAACTAGACTCAGGCAAAAAGTCTTGAGTTTTAACAGTGTGAGCGAGCGCATCACGACAATCCGCATCAAAGCTAAATTCGCCAACATAAGCCTAATATGCGCGCATGCCCCAACAAAGGAGCAAGATGAAGACACCAAAGACATATTCTTCGAGCTCTTGGACAGACATATGAGCATTGCCCTGGCTATGACATTAAAATTGTCGAAGGAGATTTTAATGCCAAGCTAGGACGAGAAGACATCTTCGGTGGCATAATCGGGAGATACAGCCTCCACGACACCACCTCCGACAACGGATTCAGGTTGGTCGATTTCGCTACGGGGCGAGATGTTCTGGTAGCTAGTGCGCAGTTCACGCAGACACTTCTCCAGTATACAGGATATCCGAACATTCCGAGAGGCCAACATTGACTCGGACTACTACCTCGTTGTAGCCAAGGTACGGCTACGGATATCGTGATCCCAGCAAAAAGAAGGAAGTACCGTGAGAAGATTCGACGCTAGACGGCTACAATCGCAAGAGACTGCCATGTCCTTTTCGATCGAGTTTCTAATAACCTCTTAAGAAGTCCTATGCTGCCTGCATTAAGCATTGAAAACCAGTGGCAACATTGCCTTTCAGCCACCAGAGTTGCCGCCTCTGAAGTGCTAGGTTTCACACAGCCACCGCAGCGAAACCCCTGCACAAAAGGATTAGAGCTGCTCGCGAGCCATACGAGCAGAAGAGGAGAGAGGAACACCGGCTTCTTTGATGGAAAAAAAAGAGAGCATGAGAAGCACCCGATCGAGGAAATAGAGGGATGTCAAAACAGGAATGAGGTTCGTAAATTTTACCAAAAGGTAAAAAAAACTTTAAAAGGGTACCAGCCACGAACCGAAGCCTGTAAAGACGATCAGCGGAACATCATAGTAGAACCACAGTTGGTGCTGAGAATATAGAAAGATCACTTCTCCAAATTATATAACGGCGATGACGAACCGAATTTCGATGAAAGGGAGATAGAACCATTCAACCAAGGCGACGCAGATCAACAATTCCGCCTACCCGACCTTGACGAAGTGAAGATGTAGCAGGCGATGACTAGATACGGAGCATGCACCAACTCATCTGCAGAATATGGTCGGAAGTAAGCATGCCCGATGTGTGGAATCTCAGCATAGTGTGCCCGATACATAAGAAAGGAGACCCTCTAAACTGTGCTTACTACAGAGGCATCAGTCTCCTTAACATTGCATATAAGATCCTCTCTGCCGTATTATGTGAACGTCTGAAGCCATTCGTCAAGTTGTCAGTGAACCTTTGTTGGGGAAGGTTGCCCCTGTGTTGTGCGTCTCCGTTCTGTCTGTGCTCGTTCTTTTTTATTTTTATTGTTCGTAAACGTGTCGTGGAGCGGTTTTTTTTTTTTTTTTTTGTCATCAAATAAATTTAATACCAATTAAACATATACACAAACAGTATAAACAAACAAAAATAACAATAATTTACCATAACAAAAAAATAAACATAAATTAATATTAGTGGTTCCAAAAAAAAAAACAACAACAAAAAAAACAATAGTGCAACCCCATAATAAAATATCATAGAAATCACGCCACTCAAAAAACAACAAAAACACACCAAAAACAAAAAAATGATAAGCCACTCAGCACAGCACTTCACAGTGAGTACCATCCCATCCTTACTTTCCCCTTCTTCCACAGTTGCACAGCCTAGTTTATGTATCAATTACAATTGGAATTGGTGCATTTGCTAATCTGTGTTTCAGCAGATTATTTGAATTGAATTTACTGTTTTGCATCACAGGGTCGGATCGGTTCTCGTCACTGTTAAGGCATAACACTAGCAGTGAAGGGTATTGATAATTATTCTGTGTTTCAATTCAGTGAATTCTATTTTTCATCTCTATCTGTATTGGTTTTAGACATTTTTTATTTTGCAATGACTGGACAATTCAGAGTAGATTATTGTAATATTCGTGGGCTAAGGGCAAATTTTTTGTTAGCATACCGCCATACTGTTTCATACAGGCCAGCTGTTTTGGCACTAAGTGAAACCCAAGTAGGTGAGGATTCCGATCCTGCTGAATTTTTTATTCATGGGTATAGCTTGGTGCCTTTATTCTTTTCCCACCATGGCCTCGCCATATACATTAGGAATGATGTTGCTTATCAGCTCTTACCACAATATGGTCTTTGCACCAATTCCTTTTTTAATTATATGTGGTTTAAATTCTCCGTGAATAAGCAAATCATTCACTACTGCTTCCTTTATCGAAGCCCAAATTTAGACAGAGTATCAACTTCTCGTGAATTTGATGCTTTGTCTGATTCCATCCAAAGAATTGTTTCGTCCTATCCTCGCACTGAAATCGTTGTTACGGGCGATTTCAATGTACACAATTCTTCATGGCTTCAACATTCAGGCCAGACAACACCCGATGGAGTGTGTGCAGAAATCTTCGCTGAGTTGAACCACCTAACTCAGCTTGTCAACGAGCCAACCCGAATATCGGACGTTGAAGGTCGAGCAGAAAACACTCTTGACTTGTTTCTTACCTCTGACCCTGATAAGTACACTGTTAGTGTTCTATCTCCTCTAGGCACATCTGACCATTGTGTTATATCAGCAAATTTCTCGTGCAAAAATCCAGTTAAAGAAAGAGCTCCTAAGAGAACCGTTTGGCAATACGAGAAAGCCAACTGGGACGGTCTCAATAATTACTTCAGGATCTTTAACTGGTCACTATGCTTCCTCGATAGTGACGTTGACGCCAGCGCTGATATGATCACAAGTTTGATTCTCCTGGGAATGAGAACTTTTATCCCGAATAGGGTTAAAAGCATCAGACCCAAGGGAAACGCTTGGTTTGATGCGAGCTGTAAAGAGGTTATTAGGGTCAAAGAGGTTAGTTTCCGTTGCTATAAAGCCAACCGTACTGAGGAAAGCCGGAAAAAGTTCAAACAAGCCAGGAAGGCCTGCAACGCCCATATTCGACGGACCAAATTTTTACATGACCAAAATTTACGGCAAAAAATACTGCAATGTCCCAAAGGCAGTAAAAATTTTTGGTCATTTGTAAAAAACATGAGGAATTCTTCCTCTTCTTCGGTTCCTACGCTCGTTGATAATGACACTCCTTTTGTTAGCTCTTTAGAGAAAGCTAATCTCTTTGCTAGGCAGTTCGCCGCCAATTCTACGCTGCCAGTGAGTGTTATGACTCCGCCTGTACTTGAGCGAGTTAGTGATTCTATGGGACCAATCTTTTTTCGCACTCGTACTGTGGCAAGAGTCCTAAGAGATCTAAACACACATAAATCCGCTGGTCCGGATGGTATCCCCGCTATTGTTCTGAAGAGGTGTTCTTCAACGCTGGCAAAACCACTGCGTAAGCTTTTTCATCTGTCCTACTCCTCAGGTCTCGTTCCGAGCGGATGGAAAACGGCATTTGTCCAGCCTATTCCCAAAAAAGGCGAATCTTCCTCACCCTCTAACTACCGACCGATTGCACTTACGTCCCTTCTTTCCAAGGTCATGGAAACGCTGATTAATTATCAGCTCAAGAAATATCTTGAAGATCGAAAGCTTCTTAATGACCGGCAATACGGCTTTCGTAGCAATAGGTCCACTGGTGATCTCATGGTTCATCTCACCGAACAGTGGACCAAATCTTTACATCGTTTTGGAGAAAGTAAGATTATTGCACTTGATATTTCAAAAGCATTTGATAGGGTTTGGCATCAGGCTCTCTTATCGAAAATGCGTGCTTTCGGTTTTCATGAATCCCTGCTTCATTGGATTAGTAATTACCTTTCGGATCGTTCAATACAAGTAGTATTGGATGGATTCAAGTCTGAAAACCATAAAATAAATGCTGGTGTGCCCCAGGGCTCTGTTTTATCCCCAACACTCTTTCTCATTTTTATTAATGATCTTCTGTCTGTAACATCTAATCCAATACATTGTTTCGCTGACGATAGTACTCTTAGCTTTTCATATTCGTTTTCAGATTCACATCCCTCTTCTTCGGATGTGGAACTGCAACGACAAAATATGATAAGCTCATTAAATTCCGATCTAAACAGCATTGTTCAATGGGGATTAAAAAACCGCGTGGAATTTAATGCTTCGAAAACCCAATGCTGTCTTGTATCGTTAAAGCGAGATATACCCCCATTGCCATTATCCATGGATGGCACTTGCATCAATGAGACTGAACACCTCGATATTCTCGGTATGTGTGTCACCAACCACCTCTTATGGAATGATCACATACGCGATGTCGCCAAAAATGCCGCAAGGTGTTTGGGTTTTCTTAGGCGATGCAAGAAATATTTCACACCTTCTGATCTGGCTGTTATCTACAAGACTTACATACGTCCAAAGCTTGAGTATAACTCCCATCTCTGGGCTGGTGCTCCTGCAACTTACTTAAGCCTCTTGGATAGTATTGAACGTAGAGCATTTAAATTGATAGGTGATAATATCATCATAAGTTCATTTACTTCGCTTGAACATCGTCGCAAGGTCTCTTGTCTGACCCTTTTTTACCGTTATTTTAACGGCTTATGCTCTAGTGAAATAGCCAGTTGCATTCCTCCCCTTAAACAGTTCAACCGTAATACTCGCGCTTCTAGGAATGCTCATCAGTATACCCTCGAGCCCAACTTTGGTCGTACTGTCAAATACAGAGATTCGTTCTTTAGCCGTACTACGCGAATGTGGAATGCCTTACCACACTCTGTCTTTCCTAGTCATTGCAATATTCAGGAATTCAAAACCAATGTGCACCGACATCTCCTTTTAAACCCTCTCTCCTCTTCCTAGTGCTCACACTGTGCATCTGCATAATAAGGGTAGTAATATCCCCTTGAGTGTGTGTTTATTATAAAAAAAAAAAAAAAAAAAAAAAAAAAAACCTGATTGGTCCTTATCAGTGTGGCTTCAGACCAGGAAAGTCCACTATCGACCAAATATTCACACTACGACAGATCTTGGAAAAAACCCAGGAACTTCAAATCGATACCCACCATCCCTTTATCGATTTTAAAGCCGCGTATGACAGCATCTATAAGGAAGAGCTCTACAGAGCTATGTCTAGTTTTGGCATCCCTGTCAAACTTATCCGTTTGTCTAGAATGACGATGGAGAATGCACGCTGCTCTATCAAGGTCGGAAAAGATCTTACCGATGCATTTGATGTCAAAAAAAGGTTTTAGACAAGGCGATGCACTGTCATGCGACTTCTTCAACATGGTTCTGGAAAGAATTGTGCAAAACTCAACCGTCAATACTAGAGTCACAATCTTCCAAAGATCCATCCAATTACTCGGATACGCAGATGATATTGACATAATTGGAAGATCAAAGCGTGATGTCAGTGGGCGTTTTTGAGCATTGCGACGGAACCGAAGAAGATGGGTTTAGTGGTCAATGAAGGTAAGACCAAGTATATGCTGTCATCAAAAAAGGAGACTGAACGACGACGTCTTGGACAAAACGTCACTATGGAAAGCTATAACTATTGGGTAGTTAAGGACTTTGTCTACCTATGCACCGCTATTAATACAGACAACGACACCAGCTCTGAAATCAAACGAAGAATAGCTCTTGCAAATCGCTGCTTCTTTGGACTTAGAAGGCAATTGAGAAGTAAAGTCCTCTCTCGAGCATGTAAAATCACCATCTATAAGACACTCATCATCCCAGTTCTCATTTATGGCGCTGAGGCCTGGACCCTGTCAAAGAAAGATGAGAGCGTGTTAGGATGCTTCGAGAGAAAAATTCTTCGTGTGATGTTTGGTCCCGTACGCATAGAGGGAGAATGGAGGAGAAGATATAACGACGAACTGTACGGGCTGTACAGTGACACTGACCTAGTTAGCAGAATTAAAGTCCAACGGCTTAGATGGCTAGGTCATGTAGAGCGGATGGACATCAACGCTCCAGACCGGAAGGTCTTCGAATCCGATCCCGAGGGACGAAAACTGGAGACATCTAGGTAGGAACGGAGCTGGCTGGAGAGCATGTTGGTTGAGGTGACGTGTTATGAATCTTTGAAATTGATCCAAATCTTGATAAAGCGAGTAAAATTCATGTTTGAATCATTCATCCAATTTTCGCCGAAGAATTTTTTCTCGTTATACTGCACAATATTCTGCGTCCTACCAAGTAAGTTGGTTACTATTACCCAAGTTATAGTTTTTGCGTATATCAAATCCCATTTTTCATTATCGCCCAACACTCAGCACCTCGGCCGTAGATTAGAACTGATAAAACTAAAGTTTTGTTAAACAAGGACTATGACTTTCCAGAAATTAATTTTTAGGCTTTTTCTTATAAGGCGTCCCTCTCGTGGAATTGTTGTTTATGTCTGGAGGTAAGCGAATTCCATGACCTTGACTACGTCGAAATTTCTGATGCCAGTGATGTTTTGTGCTAGGCGATAGACAGGCGATAGAAGTTTTATTTGTTGCGTTAAATCTGTTTAACAATGTCTGTGAATGCTTCCAGAAGAACTCACTTGGAGCAGCCGATAATGTCGATGTCATAACATAACGGAGAAGTTAGCATATCTCTTGGTCCAGGTTGAAGAAATCACATGATAGATTTAATGAGCTGTTACCTTTTGCAGGTGCAAATATATTTTGAGATGTCATGCAGTATATCTCTATCAGTGGTTTTTCGGGAATCCGAGTTCTGATATCACCAATAGAAGTTCTTGGCGACTTTTGCTATTATATGCGGCTTTGAAGTCGATAAGAACATTGAAGTTTTTACTTGAAATTGGTGAACATTTTGTCTATCAGTGATCTTGCTTGTCTGAAGCTTCCCTGTTACGTACCGATCAATGTGTTACAGAAAGATGAACTCCAAGTAGTACGTCGTAGCATTGGATGTATTTTTCCTTTTTCATACTTAATTATTTATTTGGTGCAAGTAGCCAGAAAATCAAATAAATGGGAAAAGTTCCGTTGTTGTTCTTAAGCTTATGGATGGCTTTCTTATCCTCATCAATACTGGACGCCGAGACTGGGTATTCATCGACTGGATTTATGCTGCTTTGTTCGTCAACCACTTCCTACATAATGCCAAGCCTATTAATCAGCTATTGGAAATACTGCTTAAACAGGTCTGTAATTCCCTTGTGCTTCGGAACCTGGATAAATTCCGCCTTTTTGAAGAGTTTGCATGCCAATTGTTTGGCCAAAATATACCTTAACTAAAAAGCTGCGGATACTCTTTCACTTTTCACTGTAATCTTGTTATTTGAGTCGGTTCAAATAATAGAATTCAGATTTATCTATCGTTCAGTGAACCTTTTTCCATCCCCAATATAACTCAAGAACTATCAGTGTAATCGATTTTAAATAAACTTGGTTTTGCATTACGATTAAATAAAAGGCTGTTTTTATGAAGACTAAATAATTTGATAATTGAAATGACAAACTTTTCAGCATCAATTTCAAAAAATACCTAAAATTACTTAATTTTACCAATGTTAGGAACATAAAAAGAATTTCCTTTATCAACTTTAAGCCCTTTCAGAAAGTTCAATCCCTGTTACAGTTCTTCTTTCCAAATATCAAAGACAGTTTAGTTAAAATATTGTAATCTTAGTTCCCCAAATTTAAGGGAAATTATAAGCTCATAAATACCATTAACATACAAATGTTGGATAGTTTTATTATTTTTGAAATTACCCAAATGAGATTTTTTAAATGCACTAAAAAGGGACTATTCGGAAATCTAGCCACAAAGATCTTCTGTGTATATGCTGAAAGTATGACTTTAAAAGGGGGTCTTTTATATAGTTTGACACACATTAAGATAACTCTTAAATATCATTACCCCTGTTTAAAAAAAAACCCTGTTTATCATCATTGTTCAAGTTGCAGAAAAAAAAAGTATATTAAAATCCCTGCGCTAAGTCAGTTAAGATGATGGGTTTCTTGAGCTTAAGTATAATCAGCTATGAAAATGGCTATCATCTCAGGGATATATAGGGAATATTAAAATAACTTAACGGTAGGTAGGACAGATACCTATTTTAGATACCTAGACAAGACAAGAAGTCATTGCCTGCCATAGAGGATGATGATGATAATGATGATGAAAGGTATAGATGTAGATATTTTCTACGGGAATGTTCAACAACCATCATTAAGCACGCGCTTCCAAAGAAGTAATCTCCCGCACTATGGTTGGCGTTTATTCTATCTTTTTTTTTGTTGCTCCTTTTTAATTGTCTCATTTGAAAGTCAATTAAAAGCAAAATTGCGGAATGGAAAATGAAATGACATTGTTATGCTGTGTCGTGGAAAAGTGGACAAGGACGAGAACTATACACATTGTGGATGGAAAAAGGACACAGGAACGAGTCGAGTATCCTGCACCATCAGTATAAGACTGGCATAATGAGCTCGATATAGATGGAAGACAAAATAAAATGAAAAAAGAAAAAACTTCATGCCGCTGTATAATTATCGCACCATTCGTTCTTATCACTCGATTCGATACTTTTTATGCCACCGACCACCACCCTCCTGGATTGTTATGAGTGGCAAGTGGCAAGTGTCTGTGGCATTGGCAGTTGGTAGAAGGTCGGTAATGTGGAATTGTACAGGGGTTGCTTGCACCCCCACACTTTCTTCCCGCTCGATATAATGTAATTAAAAGAAATATCTTCAGGACACTACATAAAGAAGATATCAGCAGGACGAGTGCCAGTTTCCAATCGATTGGGAGTAATTAACGAAATGAAATACTTTCTTCTCTTCTTCGGGTGTAAATTGTAGTTAGGGTGAATGTTTCTTTTTCTTTTCTTATTTTTTGTATTTTGTGTTTTCCTTTTTTAATTTCAATCCAAAACCACATCTCATCCCCTTGATGATGTTGATTGTCGATATGGTTGAGGCCGTGTGGCAGAAGGGTGGGTGAGGAATGGATGACTTGACTTCCCTTCAACCGGCCATAGTGCCACTTCAGACGATTGACTCGGCTATATTTTTTAAAAAGAGAGTGTGTGGCAGTGTTTTTGAACTGCAATTAAATTAAATTAAAATGTTCTCTTTTTTTTATTGTATATATTTTTGTTTTATTATTTTTTTTCTTTCTTTATCAATCTATCTTTCTTTTTTTCTTTCTTGAGAACATAAACTCAAAAGAAAAACGAACTTGAGTTGTGTTTGCCATCGGAAATAATTAATTTCTTATCAGTTATGGCGAAGAGTTTGAAAATTTATTTTTGTTGTTTTTTTTATCATTTTTTGTTTTATGTTTTTTGAAATCCACCCTCATTTCTGGAAGTTCAAAGATAAGTCAAGATAAAATACTTCGTCATATACCTTCATAGATCTCCCTTGACTTTGGGTTGTTCTTCCAGGGTTCTGACATAATTAAAGTGTAGATTTTATAGAGAAAGAGAGAGCTCTGACGCAGTTAGGAAAGTTCGATTGACATAAATTAATCAACTAAATGTTTACCTACCTTCAAAACCCACCGAAATTGTCTTTGAAGTGGTTTTTAGGGACTTTTGTACGTTCATTAATTGCGAAACTTGTTTTTTGTTTTAAAACGGAAAGAGGAGTATTTATATTTACTGTTACTGGTCTTCTGACCTTATAAAAGGTGATTTTCCTAAAAGCTATAGTAAAGTTTTTTTCGAAAAAAAACACATTAAATTCAGAAAAATTCATGAAATCTTTATTTGAGTCGATACTACGGTCCATATAATTAAGTGTTTGAAGATTATTCCATGCAAATGTTCACCTTCTTCCAATGTGTCACTTGAAGCGGGCTTGTCTGTATAGACACGAGCTTTAACAAAGCCCCACAACAAGTAGTCGTGAAGGTGTTACATCGCACGATCTAAGCGGCCAATTGACCGGTCCGGAACGTGAAATAAAATGTTAACCGAACTCGCCTCTCAATAAATCCATTCTGTGCTGTGTGGCACGTGGCGCTTTCTTCTTGAAACTGCATGTCATACAAGTCGAGCACTTGCATTTTGGAAAAAAAAAGGTGGATTTCATCTCACGATTGCGCTCCTCATTCACAGTTACGTTACGATTCGCATCATCAGCCCATGAACAATTCTACAAATTGAGACAAAAATGAGCTTCGTCGCTAAAAACAATTTTAAGTTAAAAAAGTGGAACTTCGGCCAACTTTCCAAGAGCCCATTCACCATAAATTGTACGTTGCAGTAGTTTGTTCGGCTAGGATTCTTGCACCAGCTATATTTTGAAAGGCATCAATAGTTAAATATATCAAAAAAGTCACAATAGAACGAATCTATAGTTCAAATTTAAGATTGACATTTGATCTGTCAAAGTGCTTACTCACTCAGAAAAAAACACCTATGTACTAAAAGTCCTTAAAAGTGTTTAAAAAGTGCACGTAATATTATAAAATTGTTAACAAAAAAAATAGTGGTAGCCCCACCGGAGCAAGCAAATTTCCTATAAGTCTTAGCAATTAGCGCAAAAAAACAAAAATAAATTTTGACTTGTAAGCTATAAACTCACTTAATGAAAAGGGGTCTGCTTGATAACTCTAGCATCCAATTAGAAAAGAAAAGCGCAGAACTTTGCCTATTATAGCAGCTTTGCCATCCACAAAACCCTCTTTGCCGAGAATGTCATCTCTAGCAATATAGAGGAAAATAACTTTAAACTCGTAAATGAGCTCCCTTCAAAAGCCGATTTTCAGGTACTACAGGCAGAGCTTTCTGGCTTAAAAATGAAATATGACGAAACAGCTTAAAGGTACACAGATTAACATCCATAAGGATCTCCCGTACAACACACGACGAAAAATAAGTAAAGTGCTCTAATGATCCCGTGAAGTTTTTGCAATCAATTTTTGGTGGCGATCTCAATTTATTTTCAAGCATTGATATTTTTATGAATGAAGTTCACCGAGCAACGAAAAACGTGATTAATGTCAAATCCAGAACGTCAATGATGGGATTGTCAAATGCTGGCATCGTTCGATCGCTAAAATTCCGTGAAACATCCGCTGTGCAGAATTTGGGGCACACATAAGCGAGAGCAGCGTGAGACAGTAGTTAATTGACGGTTCACACGATAAAATGGAATGAGATGAAATCGTCTACCAGACCCCAATTTTATATTTAGATATAAGAATATTAGGGTAATGTCGACTTAAAAATGAATCTTTTGTAATGGATTTTTTAAAATTATATGGAAAGTTTTGATATGTTTGTACTATTTGAAACGCATGTATTAAAATATGAGAAGGATAAAGTCAATGGGATATTTAATAATTCCGATTTAAAATGGATACCAGCTATAAAATCAAATGTATTTGGAAGGGGAAGTGGAGATGAATTTGGCAACCGTAAGAACCTTGAAGAAACTACTCCAAACTTTAAGCGTTTTGGTGCAATGGATGTCCTTGAAGTACAAATAAAATTATCTTTATTGTATCTATGTATCTTAATTGTTCAAACTGGTGAAGAGAGACTTTGTGATACGTTACAGTTTATGGGGTCAATGCATGTTCTTCTTGTAGGAGATTTCAACGAGAGAATCGTATATACCAGAATAATTTTGTAAGTGGAATCGCATCAGATATTATAAATCCAACTCGCAGATCAAAAGATGAATTTTTTGATGTGAAGGGTGCCAAGATACTGGACGTTGCTGATTCGTTGGATGCAAGAGTTTTTAATGGAAGCTGCCAAGGAGTCCCAATCCCAAATGGGGAGTTCGATGCTGAGTGCCGGAACGCTAGGCAAAAATCCTTTTCATTCTTGCGACTCCTAAGGAAGCATAATACAGATCTCTTTAAAAGTATGTATGCATCAGCTAATAAAAGCTTTAAGAAACTCTGTCTAACCAAGAGGAAACAACTGGAGGAAAAAAATGTTGGTATCTTGAATTCATCAGAATCTTCTGAAGATTTTTGAAAAGCCGCTGAAACTATCACTGGAAGAAAGAACACAATTTCAGCAACACTGCATGCGTTTGAGCCCCGTGATGGGATCATTTTAAGAGTTTACTTAACACTCTAATATTCTCTCCGCTTACGCACTACGCAACCCCTTTTTTTAGTGATGATTTCGGGAAAAGCTCCAGATGACGACCGAGTAGCAGCACAGTTTTATAAAAATTGTTCTTTTGATTTCGTAGCTGCCTTAGCAAGAATATAATATAATATTTGATACAGCAACTGTTCCTTCAAGCTTTAAAAGGCCAATTATATATTCACTGCACCAAAAAGGTAGGTAAATGACAAGGAAATACTGTGAGAATTTCAAGCTGGGTTAAGAAGAAACTACTGGACCTTAGATCAATTATTTACCCCCTTTAATAGTGGGGAAAGCTTCAAAAAATTGAAGAAAAATCTGTATGCTTTTTTGCCCATTTTCGTTCAGCTTTTGAAAATTAGGAATATCTTCTATAATTGTAGTTCTATTAAAAGCAATGTACGAGAACAATGTGGCATATGATGGGATGGTGAGTTTGTTTCCGAAGAGTTCACAACACAAATGTTAGTAAAATAAGGATGTGTCTTAAGCACTCTACTCTTCATCTTGTTTCTAAATGATATCGTAAAAGCGACCTGTAGAGGAATCCAATTTGGAAACATGCGAATACCTGCTTTAATGGTTGCTGATGACATAGTTTTTTTTGCTGAATCTGTCGATGGAATGCAGCGAACGATACTGCTAACTTAGGAATCTGTCCGTCAATCTGTAGAAATCTAAAATGATGATGTTCAGGGAAGGAGGTGGTAGGCACGCAAACAACGAAAAATGGAGATATCAAGGAGAATATGTTACAATAGTGCGGGAGTATTAATACTTAAGAGTGATAGTCACTGCAAACCTCAGCATGAGAAATCATTTTTAAAGTAAGCTAGCCGATGCAAAAAGGACAGTTTTTTCAGTGTGGAACCGATGCATTGATAATAAATACATTGATCATAGTTCGATATTGAACATTTTTCGTGTGACTGCTACCTCCATAATGTTTTATGAGGCACATGTTTGGGGTTTTGGGGAATTCGAAGAATTCTCAAAAGGTTTCTGAGACTTTTTAAAAACTTTTTTTCGATTACTAGTTTACACACCAAACTATATGCTGCATTTAGAAACAACCGTTCCACCATTAATTGTCGACACTCTTAAGATGCACTTTGAATATATTATTAAAATATTGGAGATGGATGAGGGAAGGTTACCAAAACAAATACTGTAGCACACTTTAACTACTAGGGGAAATCTTGTCAACTGGCAAATGTTCTTGGTAAAAACCAACCGAAATAAGTTCTATGGACCTTAGAAACATGTTAAATGGGATCCTTGAGAGGATAAGCCACACTTATTATGAAAAATTTAAAATGGAAGCACAGTGATCACAATACAGAATGATCTACAGCAAACTGAACTTCGACCTTAAAGAACTGGCGTACTTTCAAAACAGCTTTTCACTCAACATGATGAGCGTTATATTTAAAGCAATTTTAACTTTATTCTACATCGAACGGATCTTACAATTTTGTGTGATCTTTGCAACCTTAAGGAGAGAGGGGATATATGTATATTATTTCATTGCCTGATGTCCCTTCCTAAAAGAATTCTGGGTAAGTCATTTTAGGTGTTACTTAGATGGATTCGGATGCAGTCATCGATATTTTGAATGAAAAATTTGGTTGCGAAATATTGTATAAATATATAACAACCGCGATGAGATACAGAAAATGTATAATAGAAGGAGACTTTTAATCAAACAAATATGTTTTATGTATATTAGAGTATTAAATAATTGAACTTAAAACTGTCAATCTGGTAGACGGCCTTTGGATAAACCATATTAAACTTAAGATGGAATTGTTAATTTAAAATTATTTTGTGCAAAATAAAGTTTTCAGTATCAACTAATTCAAATTTCAAGCTACTTTCACTATACAATCAAGAGCTAGACTTTTTAACCACTAAATGTGTATTAAAGTTCCGAAATATCCAAAGAATGTTATACAATTTTGTGTGCCTAGTCCAGAAGCATTGTAAGCTACTTTTATCCACAATGCCATTCCGCTAAGCTAAATTCGTTCTATTGAATCAAACTTTGCCTGATATTTTTGTAATTTCCGAAACTATTTTCCTGTTTATCATCGTCTTATTCAATGAATTTTAAAATTCTCTTTGATCCTTTTTGTTCTAACACGAGAACAAGAAGTTATCAAAAGATTTTGACACTTCTATGTTTTATTCGAAAATATCGAACAAGCATCTTCATCCGCTTTGTGTCAAGAATCTTCATCAGCATCAGCACCCTTTTGGACTATTTTTGTTTCCTGATTGGAGATTAAGACTAAAATTGAAAAGTCACGTTTCGAATGTTTTACAAAAGCAGCGGTTGTGTTTGAATTAAAGTGTTGCATTTTATGAGTGATTAAAGGAGTATGATGTGTTGTAATAGTTTTCTGTATGGCTTCGAGCGTGATTAATTAAATTTTATATGGGATTCCCCATCATATGCGTTCTCGGTAATAACTAATAATAATTTGAAGTCCCCCAATTGCTATTTATAAGTACCTTAGTTATATACACATAAGCATACATGTATATACATAGGTACTCATATGTCAAATTATTGAAGGAAATGATTAATAGTCGCGATGATGTTGTGATGATATGTCCTTGTAACAGTAATTTTTGTGAGTTGAAAATAGAAATAACTCGACTGGAAAACAACTCATCGACCATTTATCATTTTCTCTGAAGGAAAAGCAAGTAATTCGATTTCAATAGATATGACGTCATATGAAGGTGACCCAAAAAACAAACCACCTATTATATCAGGATCAGCAGGAGCAGGAGTAGCAGTAGCAGTAGCAGCAGCAGTAACATCATCACAGAACTAAAAAGGAAGAAACAAGTGGTGGAAAAACAATAACATGTGTCCCAGCCCAGGGTGCGGTCATCAATCATTCC